>NW_010128129.1:48970-49196 GCF_000699245.1 Pterocles gutturalis
TGCAAGCTGGCAGGAGCAACACCTGCCTGAGCGCAAGCATGGGAATGGCCCCAGTGCCGCAGAAACCCCGCGGTAAAGTGTCCCTCCTGCTGAGCTGCCCCTTTAGAATCGTTTCCCCGTCATTTTCTTCTCCCTCCCGCTGCCAGGAGACACCCGCGCAGCAGCTTCCCGAGCTCCGCTCCCACACGCTGCGGGCCGCGCGGCGTTACGCGGCTCTGCGCCTTCC
>NW_010128130.1:0-464 GCF_000699245.1 Pterocles gutturalis
CGTGTCCCCTGTGACTCTGTTCCATGTCCCCAACATCCTCACCATCCCGTCCCGTCCCCATCGTCTCCATGTCCCCCACGCCCCCATCATTGTCCCTGTGTCCCCAATGTCCCCATGTCCCCCATGCCCCTGTTCCATGTCCCTAATGTCCCCACCATCCTGTCCCACATCCCCATAACCCTGTCCCTCATGTCCCCATCATTGTCCCATGTTCCCCCTGACCCTGTTCCATGTCCCCAATGTCCCCATCACCATACCCATGTCCCCAAGACCCTGTCCCCAGTGGCCCCCATGACCCTGTTTGATGTCCCCCATGTCCCCACCATCCCATCCCCATCATTGTCCCCATGACCCTGTCCCTCATGTCTCCATCGTTGTCCCCATGTCCCTGTCCTTCATGTCCCCACGACCATGTCCCTCATGTCCCCAGCATTGTCCCCACCATTGTCCCCATGTCCCCAAGG
>NW_010128130.1:569-2468 GCF_000699245.1 Pterocles gutturalis
TCACCCTGTCCCTCATGTCCCCAGGTCCCCCATGTCCCCAGCATTGTCCCCATGTCCCCGTCATTGTCTCCATGTCCCCAATGTCCCCATCATTGTCTCCATGTCCCCAATGTCCCCAGCGTTGTCCCCCTGTCCCCACCCTCCCACAATCGTGTCCCCCGTGTCCCCCAGAGCAGGAGGCGGAGGCGGCCCCAGGGGTTCACATGCGCATTTATCAGAATAACAATTAAGAATAATTAGAATAATTAATGACGACGCTGCCGAGGGGGGGCCGCCGCCCGCGCCCACAATGCACTAAAACTGCACCTGCTGCCACCACGGGGACACGGGGACACCTGGGGACACCGCGCTGGCCCCGCGCCCCGGCCCTGATTGTCGCCGCGTGGCCTCACGCTGGCCTCGTGTCACCGCGTCACCCCAGGGCCACCGTCACCCCGGGGGCTCCTGCCGTGTCCCCGCATTGTCCCTTCGTGTCACATCCCCGTGACGTGTCCCTGCATTGTCCCTCGGTGTCACATCCCTGGGATGTGTCCCCACATCGTGTCCCCGCATTATGTCACGCCTCCGCCGTGTCCCCGTGACGTCCCTCTGTCACATCCGTGCCATGTCCCCGGCCGTGTCCCCACGGTGTCCCTCTACGCCACGTCCCGCTGCGTCCCTGTGTCACATCCCAGTGCCATCTCCGTGCCGTGTCACCTCTCTGCTGTGTCCCATCTTCCCTCCATGTCACATCCCCACGCTGGCTCTCCATGTTGTCCCCTCTGTCCCACGTCTCCATGCCGTGTCCCCATGTCACATCCTTGCCACATCCCCGTGGTGTGTCACCGTGTCACCTCCGTGTCACACGCCCAGGTCCCATCTCTGCGCCGTGTCACCTCTGTGTCATATGCCCGGGTCCCATCTCTGCGCCGTGTCACCTCCGTGTCACACCCGCAGGTCCCATCTCTGCGCCGTGTCACTGTGTCACCTCTGTGCCACGCACCCAGGTCCCATCTCTGCACCATGTCACTGTGTCACCTCCGTGTCACACGCCCAGGTCCCATCTCTGCGCCGTGTCACCTCCGTGTCACACGCCCAGGTCCCATCTCTGCGCTGTGTCACCTCCGTGTCACACACCCGGGTCCCACCTCTGCGCCGTGTCACCGTGCCACATGCCACTGTCATTCCTCCGTGCCACGTCCCCAAGCCACCTCCGCGTTGTCCCTCTGCGCCGTCTCTCCATGCCACGTCCCGTCCTCCATTTTGCCACATCTCCATGCCCACGTCCCCATGTCACATCCCCAAGTGTGTCCCCATGTCACGTCCCTGTGCCACTTCCTTGTCCCCATGCCATGTCCCGTGTCCCCATCCGCACGTCACATCCCGCTGTGCTGCGTCCGTGTCACATCCCAGCGTGCCATGTCCCTGCCCCATGTCCCCAAGTCACGTCCCAGAGTGTCACATCCTTGTGTCACATCCTGGTGCCACGTCCCCCGTGCTGTCCCCTCGCCACTGCCACACAGCCGAGTCCTGTCCCCAACTGGGGACCCCCCACAGGGGTTGGGGACAAGGACAGTGGCAGCTGCTGGGGACATCCCTGACGAGGAGCTGCTGGCCCTGGGGAAACTGAGGCACGGGCCACCCAGAGTGGGGACACGGAGGGGACACGAGCGTCACCTTGCCCCAGCATTTTAAGGGAGGTGGGGACACGGGGAAGGGACACACTGGGACATGCCAGGACGTGTTGTCACGCATCAGGACACACTGGGGACACGCCAGGATGTCCTGGGACACACTGTGACACCCTTGGACACGCCAGGGCACATCAGGACACGCTCTGACATGGCAGGATGTCCTGGGACACGCTGTGACACGCCGTGACACGTGGGGACACGCGAGGCCATGGGTGTCCACGTGGCT
>NW_010128131.1:0-39018 GCF_000699245.1 Pterocles gutturalis
TATTATTATTTTTTAAATTATTATTATTTGCAATTTTTATTATAGTTTAGTTATTAAATTACTCTTATCTCAACCCACAAATCTCATTTCCCTTTACCCCTTTGATTCTCTCCCCCATCCCTGGGAGGGGCGTGGGGGAGGGTGAGTGGGTGGTTGTGGTGTTTGATGCCAGCCAGGGTCAAAACAGTTGTTTTTTTTCCATTTTCTGCATGCTGTCTTTCCATGTGTGTGTTTAAGTAGGACTGGAACTTGGACTTTCTTAATTTCTTTCCTGGAATACGCTATCTCTCCTCTAAATGCAGAAAAAAACCCCACTTCCTCTGCAATAAATCCGTGAGCCAAATGTTATATATTTGTACATTTGTAGTGTTCTATAGAAGCTGAAGATCCACCTTTGTTCATTATTACCATTGCCTAGTAAGAATTCAACTTGTTAATTATTTTGATTTGAAATCATAGGTATCTGTCAGTTGACATAAGAGGTTTCAGTGTATTAAGCAGTGAATAGAACTGGATTAAAGCAGCATTCTTGTCCTTCCTTGTAACTAGCAGAGGCCAGGATAAACAGGCAGAATATCCGGAGGGTGGAATTACACAATCATAAGGATACTCTCCAGTTACCTAAAATTTTCTTCTTCCTTTGGCTCTCCAAAACTCAGGTCAGAATAAACAAGATAGATAAACATGACGATTTTGGAATGTAGCCTTATTTTAGTGGGTAGCCTATCTCTGAATTATTTTTTTACTGAAAACTTTTCTTCAGATTGGAAACTAAGTTTGGGCCCAGGCAATCATTTGTTCAAACATCTCAAAGACATTTATTGTAAACAGTATTTTTTTGCAAATGATAATTTAGGTGTTCTACAAGCAAAATCAAAGAAGCAGCTGTTAAGACTCCCTGAGAATGATCGTCTGCTGATTTTGTGGGGTAGGAGTGATGCTAAACCTTTGTCTCACAGACTTCTTGTGCTACTCTATGTAAAAAATGTATCTATTCTGTTTCAAATACACACGAGTTTAAATCACTGATTCAAAAGTCATCGGCATCATAGACTTACGTAAATTAGAATGGCAGACCTAATACTGAGGTGATATGCACACATAACTGCATATGAGACATGTATCCTGTAAGTTTGTTGAAAGTACACTGACATTCAGAGTAATCTGAAGTTCTTGCTGATTTTTAAAACAGGAGTGGATTGCTCCTTTAATAAGAAGGGAATACTAACAAAAATCTTAATGAAGAAAAAAAAATAGGATGTCTTCAGCCAATATGAGAACGGTTAGGAGCAGGTTTTTTGTCCTTATAAATAGTAATGAAAAGCTCTCTTTCTAGTATTATGCATAAGAATTAGAGTAGAAGGTAAAACATCTTCACAAGACTTTGTTGGAAGAACAGGACCATATGATAAGCAACTGCAATACCATAAATTGAGTAGCAGCTCCTGGATTACTTAAGGCAGGCAAGGTAAGCCAGCTGGCACAGGGCTGTAGCCTGCCTTCCTCACCTCTCCTTCTCTATGGGCAACTGTGGAAGATCATTAACTTAGGGATCCCATTTATTTTTCCACACAATGCACTTTGACAGCCTTGCTGTCTCCTATAGGGAAACCATCGTTCCTATTACAGACTATTAAAATATGGGTGTAATTTTATAGGCACATTCTTTTCAATATTGGTGCTGTGTATTCTTGTTGTGATAACCTCAGTGCTTCACACCTTACCTGCCTGTGTGCTTCATAGTGGAATGTGGAATGGCTCATATTCTGATTTAGAATTAAAGTTGGAAAAAAAAAAAAAAAGAAGAAAATTCACATATTTTGAAAAAAAGCCAAGCTCACTTCTTAGGTGTTATCTATCTCATCTAACTATAGCAGATGAAAATCCCAAAGCCATGGAAAAAAGGTAATTTTCCCTCCTTTTAAAGAATGAGAAAACAAATTACCCTAAAGCTTAAATTTTAAGCACTGAATGCCACCTTAGGTACACCTTTAAAGTAACAATCACATTTTTGTTTTATGAAAAAAGTCCTGTTAATGACAGTTTTATGAAAAAAGTCCTGTTAATGACAGCAACATTGCACTAGCATTTGTAAATAATACACAAATATACTTATTTCTTAACAAGAATAAGTATATACTTTACTTCTGTTCCAGAATATGATTTATTCATATAATATAGATGTATCTTTCAGTTTTTTATATTCTTTTTGCTTTGATTTTAATGTTGTTTGGGAGATCTGTATCTCACACTGAAAATATATTGTCATCTAAGTGGTCTGAATCAATTTCTGTATTGTTCTGAGATCTGACTTAGAAATTATCTGCTTTGCAAACTACAAACCATGCACTGATTATTCTAGCTTGTAACTAATGAAAATATTCACATAAACAGCATAATTGGTGGTTCTTCGTTTCTGATTTTCTAATTACACATTCTGAAAAGTCCTGCAATGTACAAAAACATTTGTAGACATTTATAATTTCAGATTGGTCAGATTAGCAATTTTTTATTTTATATGTGGAATTTTAATTAAGGCATACCTGCTCTCTGTGAAATACTTAATTAAGTGTATCTTCAGACTTGGATTGTATTTTAACAGCATAGTATTAATTTAGTCATAGTGCACAACATGGGTCAAAATTATTTTCCAGCAGTGATTTCTTTTAATTAAATGTTAGGTTGAATAATATTCTTTTTGTTACTTATACTACCAAGTCATTTGCAAGCACAAACTCTTTCCACTGTTGCAGACTTTCGTTCAGGTTAATTGAAGTCCAGCTTGGGTCTTAGAGGGAATATATATGTTCCCACTGCAATATCAAATAGTTCTCCATGATGAACATCATAAAGCAAGCAGACCCCATCAGCCTTGCAGTTGGAGCATTACTTATTCAGTTCCTCCATGGCATTATTAGTTTTAAATATTAAAATATTTTTTCCATTCTGTTAAAAGTGAGAAACCCTTACACCTTGCAGACGGAATCAGAGCTAATCAGTAGGTTCTTACTCCCGAAGCCTTTCCTCAGAGATACCCTTTATTGTATGGATTAATTGATTAGTCCCCTTAAAGTCCCCTTGAAAGCAAGTCCCGCTGGAATGAGCACAATTTTAGATCTAGAGATTTGAGCATGTTCACAATTATTTAAATTTAGTCTGCTTGGTTTAAAATATTTCTCTAATAATGTCGAAAGTGTCAGTTTACTCTTCTGTCTGCTACTGGTGACTTTTTTCATCTTTAGATTTTTTAGGAAAAAAACGAATGTAATTTGTCTATTTCACAGTTATACTGTAGTTGACTCTGTTAGTGTTGCTTAAAGGTTGGGATTTGCTGAATATGTTTTCTCTCTTTTGCTTTCTGACAGAATTAGTCTTCATTAATGCAGCAGAAAATCTTAAATGACATATGTATTTTCAGTGCTGCAAAGTGAACAATTAATTATAGTTACAGTATATACCTAGTCTGACAGCTCACTACATTTGGATCTTCTATACACAGCCAGTCACCATATTTTGTAGGGAAGAAAAGAGGGGGGGGGGTCTTTGAAGGTTTTAACCTGCCTTAGTAGTCTGTATTCTAATTGTGTACGACAAAATGTGCACCCTTTTTTCAACAAAATCTTGTCATTAATTCTTTCCAGTTCTGCTGCTCTTTCTTCCTTGATACACTGGAATGCAGAAAGATGCTGCAGTAAGATTGCACCTCTTTATTTTTAGAAGGTGCTAAGAGAGAAAAGTGTTAAAGAACAAAAATGGTGGTTGTTAGGTTTTTTTTTTTCCAAGCATTTACAGCTTGAAAACAGACTCTTGTTGGTTTCTGCAGTTAATGACAGTCACGAACCATTATGAATGCACCCAGCCCCTCCTTGCTTCAGCTGATCCTAATAATTATCAGAGCTGATGCTCATTCCTTTTGTTCGTCATGAATTTAATTCTACTCCAGAACATATTCAGATAGAAATTCTATTTACCATTATTCTGTGCAAAGACTAATAAAATATAAAGCAAACAATAGACTCATTATGAAAGCAGCATGTTCAAAATACCAACCTAGCACTTTTATAATACATAAAATCCTGTAGGTTTAACAAATTTGTGGCTGAAGAGTGGGTTGGATAGTGGGTTTTTTTAATTAGAAGTGAGTGATCTTATTTTATAGTGCAATCATTTTTGTATGGCTGAAAACAAGGGTCAATACTAATCTCCTGTGTGTATTTGAGTAATAATAATCAGAATGTTATGCAGAGACTGGATTAAAACATTCTCTATAAATGTTCATTTAACATATTCATTGTGGGTTATTCAAAACCAGACTGATATGAAGACAGCAATGAGCAAAGCTTTGTGTATTTCACTTCAAAATAAGTGCAAATTATGTAATGTACTGTAGTTTATAGGTTGAAATTATGAACTAGGAAATCAACTTCATCAACTTAATGAATGAATGGATGCGTAAGTTAAAGACATACAGACTCCCCTCTCTATTTTGAACTTTGCTGGTGATGGTCTTCTGACATGTCTACCTCTGTGATATGCCAAATTGGGGTGTTCACAAAGGACAGATTTAATAATTGGAGATTATTCCCATCTGTGGTCTATTCCCTCTAGAGGAGGGGGGCTCCTCTAGACACTAACTCAGAGAAGGAAACAGAGTTGGGTGGTTGTAACTTATAAGACAGTCTCTGTGGGCTGTAGAAGGAATAGAGCTTCCTCTGCCTAAAATTACATCTGATAAATAATTTGTTCCTTTTGGGAGACACATTTACATGCTTATCATTCTGGACTTTCCAAGGGAGGTGATTCTCCCCCTCTATTCCACCCTTGTGAGACCCCAGCTGGAGTACTGTACTCAGCTCTGGGGCCCCCAACATAAGAGGGACATGGACCTGTCGGAGCGCGTCCAGAGGAGGGCCACGAGGATGATCAGAGGGCTGGAGCACCTCCCATATGAGGACAAGCTGAGAGAGTTGGAGTTTTTTAGCCTAGAGAAGAGAAGGCTCCAGGGAGACCTTGTAGCAACTTTCTGGTATCTGAAGAGGACCTACAAGAAAGCTGGAGAGAGACTTTTTACAAGGGCATGTAGTGATAAGACAAGGGATATCTAGATGAACTAGATGAAGCTACGTAGTTTTAAGGTCCCTTCCAACCCAAACCATTCTATGGTTCTATGATTCTAAAATATTCTCTCCTTCTTAGTTGCCATCTTTTTCTGTTGTCAAAAAGTTCTCCAGGACAAGGCCACTATTGCTGACTTTTCTCATTTTACTAGTGCTTTTTTATACAAGTACACCTCATTTTGCACTCCCCTTGCTATAATCTAGGTCTTCCTCGCTACCTGACGGTGTATCTTCAGAAGAGGAGAAGTGATCAATCTCTTTTGGCTTTTTGTATGGATTATATAAAAATAGAACATTGGTTATAAAAGCCTAAGACATATTAGAAAGTTTTGTGTTTAGTATGTTAAAGTAAGTTTCAGTATTTACAAGCTTATTTTAATGATCCTTTTTCACTGTGTGTCATGTCCGTTGATGCCCCTGCTTATCTCATACAATGTTAACGAATGGAAAAAGTATGTATGACCCAGCTATGTCCTCTTCCAACCAAGTTCTTATGCACCCCCAGCCTGCTCACTGGTGGAGTGGTGTGAGAAGCAGAAAAGGCCTTGATGGGTAAGCACTGCTCAGCAGCAACTAAAACAACCCTGTGTTATCAACACTGTTTTCAGCACAAATCCAAAACATAGCCCCATACTAGTTACTATGAAGAAAATTAACTCAGCCAAAACCAGCACACAAGTGCAGTGTATTGCTGTGTATACTCATGTTAAAATTATGACATTTTTGATTATTTCTATCCATAGTGTTATTTGGAACATGATGACTTCTTAAACTTATATTAGATGACTTTTTTTTTTTTCTGCAGATTTTTTGTCAGTTATGAGTTTTTGTATAAGGTTAAAAGCTAATATGAAAAATAATGACTTCAAACAAATTTGGTTTTTACATCAAGTGATAAAAAAATTAAGGAAATAGCATTTTTTGGTGTGATGGAAGTTTGTTTGTGTGAGCCAGTTTCCCTTTCTTCATGAGTCATATCAGAATACTAAATAGATGTTGTTACCATGATGCTGCTTCCCACTGTTTCATTTTAGTAAGGTGAAGTTTTTAGGAGCTTCATTCTACAGAGAGAAATTGTAAACAAAAATGTTTATCAGAAAACTGCAAGTGTTAGAGACTACTAAAGCCATAAAAGACTTGTAAACCTTTAGTTCAATAAGAAGTTACAAAAATTAAATAAATCTGTTCTTAAGGCACCCAAGGTGCTTGTTAAGCAACCTTTTAAAATGTAGTTAAATGACATTCAATGTTAATGTTTTGCATTATTGCTATGGAATCAGAAGACTTCATTTTACTTTTATGTTTCCCTGGAGTATGTTAAATCCAACAATGTTATCCTAACTGAGCATTTATAATTTCCCTAACTTTTCTTTGAAAGCTTTAGATAATTTATGTGTACAGTGGGGTCTTCCAAGGTGGGATTTTAATAAACTAGAGTATAAAATGTACAAGTACAATAGCATATGGACTTTGTGTTGCCTCCATCCTTAAAAACAATCTGTACGCATCCTTAAAAACAGTCTGTGCACAATTACACTAACTGAATATTTAGCTTTTATATAGACGGCAATTGTCCATTGTTTTAAATATCTTTCAAATAGCTTAGTTAAATTCTTAACTCAGAGGTACTAAGTGAAATTATGTTGGTAGTATGTATGTTCAGCAAGAAATTTGAGATAATACATGTACCTGAAATAAGTGCAATTGTTATTGCAAGCAGAAAAACTTTGTTTAACGATTAAAAAAAGAAACATATCTCATTTTTACTGCAACATTATCTGCTTGGGTACAGCGTTAAGAGCACAGTAGCCTGAATATCATGAGATGTATTCCACTATATCAATAGAATACTATTGTCTTCAGGAGTATTCACGTCTTGAGATGACCTCAGAAATATTGTCCTTTGCCCTTCACCACTCCCAAAAAAAGAAACAATCATGCTTTTTTCATGTAGTTGCCTCACAGTATTAATTAACCATCTAAAATATAATACCTAAACTGTGAAAAAACAATGTATATGAAATTCAAGAAACCAGTTTTACTCAACTCTTTTACAAGTGTGAATCAAGAGCAAAATCTTGGTTTCTTTGAGATCAGTGTCAGTTTTCCCATCGACTTAAGAGAACCAATATTTCATCTTTAAGAAAGATCAGAACTCAAGTTCATTTAAAAACATTAAATGAGTTTAAAAAAAAAAAATCCAAAAAAAAACCTACCCCGCAAATCACTGTGGTGTTTTAATGGTTATTTTCTGATGCAATTTCTTTCAATTAATTAATTACTTTTTAGAAAGAAAAAATACCTTCATCATGTTTTAGTTAACAGGAAAAAAGGCATGATAGCTGCATAGTGACCATCAAAAAGAGAATGAACAGTAGATTAAATATTTTTCACCGTAATAAAAGGGGAAAACCTGCCTATCTATTTCTATATGACTCTAAAATACAGGCTTTAATTTTGGATCTGGATGAAACTTATTTTAATCACTTGGTGAATAGTTTCATCCTATGCTTACCGGACACAGTATAGATAAAACACCTACTGGCTTACTGGAAAAAGTACAAGGCTAAAAGAAAGCAGTCAAGAGAACAAATTTTCTATTCTAGGGTACTTTATCTGAAAAGTTTAAAAATGAAAGATATGTGAAAAGGAATAGGAATGAATAAATCAAAATGATATCATAATTTAATTTCTGATGTTTTACTTATCTGTGTGAGAGCTTAATATAGGAAACAATTCCACCAATTTATTTTTTTCAATGGGAAGTTAATAATGCATGATAATTGTTTGAATATGAGAAAGAAATTGGAGCCATCCATGACTTTTTAAAATTCTTTAATACAGTTTTTCTTTCCACTTTGGAGTATTATATTCACATCCAGAACTGCATTAATTTAAACACATGAGACATAACTTCATAGAAAGAAGACTAAGCAGTGATATAAAACAGTGGATTGCCTCCATATTCTTTAACCAAAGTGGAGAGGTAGGAGCTAGAATAGAAAGATGCCTGTGAGTTTTCTCCCTTTCTAAATCATTCTGTCTCTCCTCACTGCACCCATCCCATGTTAAACAAGATGATGATATATCTGCAGACGCAGGTATGACAAGAAACATTCTCAGTCCTTAATAAGCTCTTTACGGAGTCAACAGTTCCACAGCATAATTCTACTCAAGTTGTGGGAGGTTTATTTATGGTGAGTATGTGATCTGTTGTGTGTTTTTTCTCTAGAGGTAAGATTCTTCTCACCTAACTTTTAATACTTACACCCATCTGCTTATAAGCTAGTTGCTTATTATAGGAGTTCCACGGTATGACTTGTCTCCTCCTAATACCAATGCGTGAAATATCAGATGAGTTGTGTTATACGAAGTCCTACTTCCATCTCTTGACTGTCAAAGGAACTTTAGGTGAGAAAACCAAATGTAGGTTTATAACATAGGTACATAAATTACATGAATCCTAATTTAGTGCTTCACAGTTATTATGTTTATAATCTTTGGAAACGGTAAGCTGGCTCTACGTAATCTTTTGTTCTTATAAAACAAGTCCAAAAATTAATGACAACTTTTTGAGACAGACAAATGTAGCAGGAAGTTTTTTAGATCGAGATGTACAGTTGAAAAAAATAAGTAAGCTTTTGGTGTACCAGGCTGTCTTCAGATCTCAGGGGCTTAATATACCAGCTGGTCTAATAAAATATATTGCTTCTATCTTGTTTTGTCTAAGCCATCATGTCTACAACAACATTGTTATTAGTGTTTTTCATGGTGTTTAGGTTTTCTTAGGATGGAATCACAGCATGAATTTCTTCAAGGTAGCTGCATTGTGCAAAATAAGTATAGGGGGTTTTATTAAAATATTACTGTTTTGATTCATTTTGGCAGGGAGAATAAACTGTGCTTCATATGTAACACAGAGTGTACCCTTTTCCATTCTGTGCTTTCTTTAAAACTGATGCTTGTGGTTACAAGTCAACAGGAAGCTTTCCCTTTATATTTCACTGTTCTGAATAAAACCGAAACTAAATATAAAGAAAACTGAGTCCTCTCTGAAAACAAAGGCTTTGGTTTAGGATCTGAGGTAAACAGAATAAATGTTTCATTAGAAAGTAGGTGGGTTATGATGTTCCAGTATAGAAATGGTAAATTTATTTTAAACTGCTATCTCTGTTCACTACTTACCTATGTCTTCTGGCAGGGCATTTTTAATGTCAATACCAACTGGCATTAATGCCCAGCTGGGTAAAGAACCTGAGGAGAGATGTGACTTTTATTTTGTCGTCGTACAGCTTTGCCAGGAAACCTTGTCTCTTCCACCCACAGCACCAGAGGCAAGCATTACTCACTGTGAATACCTCCTGCTTCCTCCACAGCTTTGAGCCCAGTGCAAGAGCCCAAGCACCAGCTGCCTGATAGCATCCCATGCTATACCTGTCCTAACATACCACCCCCCCTGAATCTGACACAGTCTGTGATTTCAATCACCAGAACAAGCCTCTCGCACTCTGCCAAGCCTGCCCTTTAAAAGCACAGACCAGCAGTGCACTTTGGGTCTTGGCTCTGCTTCCAAGACACACTGTGGTATGTGGTGGCAGCGGGAACCACCAAAGGGGCCACCCTGCCTCTCTGCAAACACTGCTGCTCTTATTCTTGCCCTCCTGCAAACTGCCCATCTTCGTATCATCCCCTATGTGAAATTCTGACAATGGCAGTGGAAGAGTCAAGGCTTGGTGGGAGGCTGTGGGGACCACTGCTTCTGTGGGGCCAAAGGGACCAGTTACCCCTATATGAGAAACAGGAGCCACAGAGTCTGGCTGAGCAGTCAGCCTGCCATGATGGGGCAAAGTGTTGCTGAAATCCTGTTTTGAATTTTCAGGTGTTTTGTTCCTTCAAAACAATTCCGTTAGTTTTTTGGAATTTTTGAGCTAGCATTCAGAATTCAAAAAGTCACTCATTAATAACTTGGCAAAGGGCAAAAAATGCCTTGTGATAAGCTAATTTAAATGGAAATAGGCTCATTCCTTTGTGTGGGTTGCATATGTTGGTTTTTTTTTTTTTTTTTTTAAATAATCTAGATTTCTATGAGTGAATTCCATTTTCTGAGGAGCTACTCCGACACCTTCAGGCAAAAAGAAAAATAAGGCTAGGTGAGCTGTTTGTCATTTTTGTACAGCTAGCAGTATCTAGACTTTTTTGCCACATTTGAGGAATGACTGTTTTGTAGGATGAATGAGAGGGCAGGAGCAGAGATTAAGGAAGAAAAGACACTTGCAAAATGTGGATAAAGTGACATTTACTGGAAATTATGTGATCATAACAGGAAAAGCATTTATTTTTCCCTACTCTTGTGCACAAATAAAAAGCTATACACTTAATAGGAAATAGTCTTATGCAGCTGCAGTTCTGACAAAGACAGGCTCAAAAGATTGAAGGAGAAAAATATTTGAAAAAGCTATTCCAGCTTCTGAAAAGTCAAAGACATTTCAAAATACTTTAGCATGTGCTCCATAATGCCTTATTCTACTGTATTATACACCCTAGTTGGCAGATTACATCTCATGTTTTCAAAAGTTAAATTGTGTACTCCTCTGCTCTAGATGTCTTCTTGTCTATGTGGTTCATGACTGTTTTTGTGATATTTCATAGTAGATTTGATATGCACATAAAGCTGAGGGAACAATGATTTACAAATTCCACTCAGAAAGAGACACAGATATATATGCCTGCTATGGGGTGGACAGAAAGCATAAAGCACTGAAAATGTCTCACTTTATGCTGTTGTTTATGTAAGTTGGAAGAAAATATTATCTTGAAATACAAGTTCAGGGTCCTGTTATTACTTAATAATTCCATAAGAAACATGATAATTTATTTTAGTTGTCAGCATTACTTGTTTTTTTGTACCTGTCTTTTTAAAACACCAATTCTGAAAAATATTGCTTAATTCGGCAAAGATAAAACAAACCGAAACAGTATAAATTACGATTTTAGGCCTTACAGGCCAAAAGACTTTCATGACTTGAAAATTTTCTTTCAGTTTTTGAATGTATGGCTGAATGTATGGCAAAGTAACTCTCTAAAAACATGCCAGCTGACCTAGTTTCCTTATTAAACTGAGTGCTTCATAGTATCAAAGGACAGAAAACTTGCATTAACTTGATTAAAAATACTATACTGAGTCAATGGAAAAATGATGAATCTACCCTTGGGATTTTAAAAGGATTTTGTGAGCAGAAAGGAGACATTTTTAATAAATAAATTGTTACAGAATGAATAGCTACATGTGTAGAAGGTCCTTATAGTTCCTACTCATGTACATTATGGAAGAGTAAATGAAATGAGTATAGTATGAAATGTAATTCTGACTCAAGAACTGAATTAGAGAGGGTCTTAATCCTTGTTTCTTGATGGCAGTTGATAACATCTAGTTAAATTAACTGAAATACTGTTAGATTTTCAAGATATAGATTGTTTCTTCACCACACATAGCAAAAGGATATTTATTTTATTAGAAACCTTTCAGTATTATTGATGTTAGGATAGAAAAAAGTTGTTTTCTGCAATTTCAGACATTAAAAGAGAAGCTACACAAGTGCTGGAATAGGTCTGTCATAGAATCAAAATACCAAAGTGGGTTTGCATTGACGGTTTTTGCATCTTCCTGCTTTATTTTAGTCTACAGGATTTAGAAAAAAAAAAAAAAAGTCATTCCGACTGCGGTGGTGGGCTATTATGTTGAAAGATTTGAAAGAGGCTGAAAAGTGCGTTCATCTACAGCTAAGAGCCATTTGATGATTTATTTACTTATTGAAATATAAAGCATAAGCACATGAGTTTTAAAATCAGTTTTGCCTGTTGTACTTTTAATTAGAAGTATTTAAGTGCTTATAATTAAACACATACACACACCAGTTCACTGAATCGAGATCACTGATTATCAATCAACAGAAAACATTCCCAGTTCAAATAAATCCTCTTTTCCTTCTCCAAAATCTTTGCCAACTTTTTTATCTGAGAGGAGAGGAGAGAAAAGGAAAAGACAGGGGAATAGAATAAGTTGCTTGTGTGTTTGGTTGGTTTGTTTGGAGTAAGTTGCTTGTGTGTTTGGGTTTTTTTGGGAGAAAAAAACCTACAGTTTTTTAACAATATTTAGTTGTATTTAACCTTTACCAAACTTTGAGTAACACATCTTTGAAGAAATATACAGGACTTTCTGCCCTGGAAAGAAAAGACACTTTTAACAGGAGAAAGAAAATTTTAAAATCTTGCTTAGAATATATTATTAGAAAGTCCTTCTATGAGATAAGAGGCAGATTTTCATGCCTATAGTGATGCACAAACTCTTTTTCCTAAATAAGAAGACAGTTTTGCTTGGGGCAGGGCAAGGGTTGCTGTGAATTCAAACCAGGACAGTAGTACAAGAGTGGATAATCAGGGTAACTTACCTTTCCTTCTACCATGAAATAGGAGCTTGGGAAGACTTTACCAATACAGCCTGAAAGATTGGGTGGGTATAGGATAAAATGAATATGCAAAGATGGAAGGAGTAAGAAGCTTCCACTAGTAGAGAAGAACACACAGAGAGAGGACAGTGACTTTTTTATAAAGAATGCCTTGTGTGAATGTGTTTGTGATTTTCCCTACTGTGGGAATCTGTACCATTTTTCACAAGATAGTTTTGACACTGAAGACTGTGGTGAGCTAGTCAGAAGGCGGGATACATTTAAGTGAATACAGTTGTATCTGCCACCGCGAATGGCTATTGTAATCACAGCTTTTAAAACCCATTGTAGGTTTTAACAGTCCATGGCACAATGGAGCTCTTCAGAAGAACAATGGCTGTCGACATTCCATTAAAGAAAACAATATAAGTGGAATGAATATGCTTAGATTTCCTTTTATTCTGTGCAATTGATTTATAAAAGAAATAGCAGAGAGAGAAAAACAAGAGGGCAAACCGCTGTGAAAAGTAATTAAAGATATTAATACATGGGGAGGGTAAAATGCTGCTACAGCTGCAGTGGAGACTATTTGGCATTCTTTAAACTCTTAAATGGATTTTGGTTTTGAAGCTTGTATATTGCTATATTGTTGTTATTATCAGAGATATCACACTGAATTTTTATTCTAATTTATGTTAAAAAAAGGTTATGTAAGGTTTTTAATTTATTGCTTATGTACCAACAGGCTTTATAACAAATATTTTACAAGACTTGCTCAACTGAAATGATGAGTAGTTAGATTCTGAGAGAAGTTCAAAGGTGGCGCATATTTAGTTAATCTTTTTACGTTATATATTTCTACATTCAGCTGGTGAAGAATGTAGCCTACCTGAAATGATGCTTCCGTGTAAGTTTACTGCCCAAGGTTAGTATAGATTGATCCAATGAAAACATCAGCCAAAAGCAGAGGTAGGCATAATTTACTTGTTTAATAATGATTTTTTTCCACCCAAAGGGTAGTTTTCACGATAATTTTAGAATTTATATGTAATCCATATAAGAGTTTTGCCTTTACCTGTCAGCTTTGCCTTTATGTGTCATCATGAAATATTTCAACTGCATTATGCAGCCTTTTGCTGTTTAAAAAGCTTTATAATAATTGTCCTTATTCCAAGTAACACAACAAGTGAGAGGCTCCAAATTGCCTTTGAAACTATTACTATGTAATATACTGCATGGTTTTGGTTTACTTGCTTTTTTTTTTTCTAATCTAGAAGTGACATTATAGCAAAACAAACAACATTGTCAAATATATGAACCTATTTTTCTCCCTCCCTAAGGTTCCTACATGGACGTTTGAGAAATACCTGTTTGTCTTATGCACAACTGTTAAATAATATTGAAAAGTAAATGCATGAAGAATATCAAAATAGGTTTTTAAAAGATGAAATTAATGTTTAGTCTGTCTTTATTATACAAATAACCTGTCACAGTCTGTGAGTTCTCCTCCATCCTCCCCCTTCTGCACTGGAAAAAAGCCCAATGCTTTAGCTAGGCAAAATGAGAAATATGTATTTTTTTTGTCCGGTAGAAGTAAGGTGGGATTTTTGCATCCACATATCACATTGTTTTCAAATAACCTTGACTGACTGGCCTTTGGAACTTGATTCCACATGTCTAGTACTCCACTCAGGCATTGTTAGAGGGGTTAGATCTCATGCTGCAAAAATTGGAAATGTGAGTCTGAAGCAGCTTGACAACTAGACAAGCACTTAGAATTCTTCTCATCTTGTTTTCATATGTCATCTGTAAGAAAGTGAACACTTGCATTATAAATCAGGCTTTTAAACATTTCTTGCTAATGCCTTGTTTTCTTTCAGGAGATTTATTTCTACCTAACACAGCAGGAAAAGTTAGCTAAAATTATTTAGATTTTTTTTTTCCAGATCATGAGTCAAGTCTTAATGGTCAATGAAATACAAATGCAGAAGTAATTTAAAAAAAAAATAATTGAGAGCTTAAACCTTGTGGAAGTGAAGAAATTTGGGAGAAGGTCATATGTTAGAGAAGGCAGATACTGCAGCAAATGAGGCTCAAAAAGTCTTAGTAATACTGCTGGTGACTGAGTATTAGGATGTGCTGCTTGAAAGATCTCACTGTTCACAGTGTCTTTTTTCTGAGTGACATAATTCTGTTACTTGTGCAGTGGTTCCATCAAATTATGACTTTTGTGATGCTGCTACAGTTGGTGAAGTGTCACCCCTGTCTGGCAGTCGTTCTTGAAAATCCAGTTTTTGTTACCAACAAACCAAATAAATAACATGTTCTAAGCAGCTGCTGTAATATTGCATTACAAGAGCAGTAATAGGCAGGAAATTTCTGGATGTGTCCAGACAGTTCCAGGTTTGGAGATCTCCTAAAAATTTTTGTTTAGTTTCACTGCTGCTGAATTCAAAGACTGAAAACTCAAAATCTCTCTTAATCTCTCAGTCATCTGTCATAAAGGGAGGGAGAAAAAGACACTAAATTTCTGTTTATAAATCAACAGGCTTGTGTCATAGTGATTCTTGTCTGACAAATGTCACAGAAAATGCCATTACAGTCATCAATAATTGGCACCTTCATTGGTAATCTCAGTAGAGAAGACAAGACTTGAATAGTTTTGGAGGCTGCAGTACCAGCCTCACTATTAGGCAGAGCCCCAAAAGTACATTAGCCAAGAAGGGATGGAGAAACCTTCTCTTCTGTTCTGGTTTGTAGATAAATAAAACACTTTGGTTCCCAATATCATGATCATTCACTACTCAGGACAAATAACTTCATTTATAATTAAATGGACTGTGTCCTGTTTCTAAACTTTTTTTTCAAGAGCTTGCCTGTAGCTGTTATAGAAATGGAAAAATAACTCTTGAATGTCAAATTAAGATTTTTATTTAAGTGGTGCCTAGGTTCAAATTCTTTTTTTCACACAGGAAGGAAGAAAATTGTTGTGGTATTCCCTTGTGTCGCTACAAGATCCCTTCAGCCTAACTGTACTTTGCAGCCACATAGTTCAGCAGCTGACAGTAGGTATTAGTTTTTGCACTAACTCTTGACAATGGCCCGAAGAGATGTTCAGTCTTTACAATTTGCGTTTGAAACTCATTATTGCTGCAATCAGGAACGTAGAGTTCACCTGGTATTCTCTGGAGGCTCTGCAAGGTGTTGCTTCACAAAATATTTTTTCAAGTTTAAAATAGTGTTGGAAACAGTTTTTATGAGATCAGTGTGGGTGTATATATATATATTTAATGGTACTAAACTGGTTAAATTTTTAGATAATTGTTTTCAAATAACATTTTACAGGGTGAAAATCAGTATTAGCATTCAGAAAGGCAGTATTACCTCAAAACAAACAAACAAACAAACAAACCAACAAACAAAACCCTGCTAACTAACAGGATAACTGTTAGTGATAGCCTGTCCTGCCTAACCCAAAATGTGAAGGGAAGGCAGAACATTTGTACTCTGCTGTCAGTGTTCTGCCCAAATTTAAAGCTGTTGCCTTTCACTCCATGGCTGCATTACACTTCTGCTGCTCCTATCTCATCAATGCTACTGCAAAATGAAACACTGAACTTAGCTGTGAAAATTGAGACAGATACCAAAATTTTCCAGAAAGGTCACCTGAAATATTCCTGTGCTGCTCCCAGTCTCTCTCCTCACTGGATCTCAGGCTGCCCACAGCCCTGCTTCTCAGAGGTGAGCTGTGCAAAATGCTTTCCAGCAGCACCCACTTGGTAATTGTTTCTCTGTCTAAAGATGCCAGTGCTGCTAGACTAGGCAACGTCAAACTGACAGTGAAAACTGCACAATACACAGTTGCCTACAGCTGTCGAACCTTATTCTGTTGATGCAACAGGTAAACCTCAAGGAGTGGTGTTGGCAGGTAAGAGCCACTCATTTCTAGCTAAGCTAGATATTTCTAGTCAACTGCAGGCTTTTATGAAGACAGATTGGATGTGACAGTGCGAGGACTAACCATTACCTTTGTCCTCAGTAAAATGCAGAACATTTTCTCCAAAGCATCTTTCAATTGCTTTATTACGGATAGAGACATGCAACATTTCTTTGTGTGCTTGTCTTTCCAGTCACAAGTTCTTCTGATCAGATTCTAAGGGAAATAAAATTCTCCAGATATTGACTTCAGATTCTGTAAGTCCAGCTAGGTTCATAACTTTATTATGTGCCAAACAGCATGTGGACATCAAAGTAATGTAGCATTCATCCTGAATGTTTTATAGCAATACCTTTTTTTTAATAAAAAGTTAAACCAACTAGTTCAAAACATAAAGCATTTTGAATTAATGCTGCTCTTAGTTTCAGAACTGCAGGTTTAGAAAAGGAAATATATGAAATATGAAGAGCTACAATAGTTAGTTACAACTTTATTTACTCAATAGGTATTGCCTGGATACTAGTACAGGCTATAATTCCTTCCTGGTTCATCATCCTTCTTGGAAAACTTTCGTTAGACCCTCGCTGACCCTCAGACCATTTGTAGAACTACATTGACTTCCCCTCACCTGGCAGTGAAAATGTGGGTCAAATGGGACTGTCATTCTGCTTCCCCAGGAGGTCAAGGTTTAGCATTAAAAAAGTACATCTCTCTCTGCCATTACTGCTGCTTTGGGGCAAACAGAAGATGACCCTTGAATGAGGACAAAGCTCTTTGTAAACTCTGACTTTTCTTCAGATAATCCTTTCCTCTCTGACTCTTGCTTATCAAGGAACTAGATACCATATGAAGTGAAAAATAGGCAGAAGATTCATATATCCATGTATGCATATACGATACAAGGAAGTAAGAATAAATAATACAATTGTCCAGACCTGAAACATACTTCCTATAAACCCAGTTTTTCCCCTAATTTTGACCTAAACTGAAAAGACTACATCTTTCCTGGTCACCCCTGGTTCTAGTCATGCTACTTTGGGCTCTTAGCAACCATTTTTCGTTCTCAATGATTCTCACATGTAACATGCTGACTGTAAATACCTAGTTAGTTCTAGTTATTCCCTTCACTACAGCACTGTAATAAAATTTTTAAAAACAAAAATTGGTTCAATTTCACTTAAATAAAATGATTTCACTTAAATAAATTTTAATGGAATCACTTTAGAACTGTGTTAACCTGAAGGAGCAGAACATAATCGAAGTGGAGTAGCACCACCCATTGCATTCAAAAAGAGAGGGATCTTTTAAAATTTGTTTTGCAATAAATAAATAAATAAATAAATAAATAAGACTTATAAAAATGGAAATAAATTATAAAAAAAATAATAAATTTGGAAAGAGGCTGTGCAGGAAAACAGCCTTAGAATGACAGTCCTGTTCTCTCAAACAGTGCGTCTTTTATCCATCTGCAATAGTTTCCAATTGCTTGGGGGGGGGGGGGGGGAGAATGACAGAGGAAAAAGGGGCATGATGTTAGGCTAAATAGTTTCCAATTGCTTGGGGGGGGGGCGGGGAGAGAATGACAGAGGAAAAAGGGGCATGATGTTAGGCTAAATACATTTCCTTCACCATTTTCTTCCATTCCTTAAAGGAGGAATATTATTGTTTCTGGTCTTTACAGAAAATATATAATATAATGTAATTAACTGTGAAAATATGAACCAGAAGTGACTGCTTGAAGGTAGAAGGGATATATCCTCTGTATTTGGCATTTAAAATAGGTCTCAGATTGGCAAAAGATTTTACTAATATGGTAGGCTGCAGCTAATTAGAGATATTAGACTATTGCTGAAATTGTTATTTCCAAAATAATAATTACCACTGAAATTCCAAGAAAGTGTGTTGTGGTTTTAGTTTGGGGTTTTTTTGTGGGTTTTTTTTTGGATTTTTGTGGTTTTTTTAATAAATTGTTTTGAATTTGAGCTAGTATTTTTTCATATAACAATATACAGTAAGTTTTCCAAGTGTCTCTTTTCTGATTGCTTTGTTTGAGGTATAGATGTTAAAGTAGTAGTAATAGTGGCCAACAGAGGGGAAAAAAAGGATCTGAATCTGTGTATTAACTTGCCTGTATTCTCAAATAAGAGAAATTTGTGCTGACAAAAATAGGATGGCATTACATGTTGCTTTCACAGCAGCTTCCTCCCTATTACTGTTTCACAGTATCTGAGAAATTATGGTTCTTTCCTCATAGTGAAAGATGGAAGTCAACAGGACATTTTCTTTCTGAAAATAATTGAAAGATACTGCCTCTCAGATGAGTGTGTGTTAGCATTAGTAGCGTGTTTTTTGGAAGAAAAGTCACATTTAGATAGTAGGGCCGTGGTTTGGCAAGCCAAACTGGTATGACTGATTGTTGGCTGCCTGCGTGTAAGCACTGAAATTACTACCTTGTATGTATCAGAATTCTGTTTCAAAGCATAAAATCTCTAGCTGGGCCTTAGTTTTGATTTTAGATGAGGTTTAACTATAAGAAGGAGAAAAAAGATCTCATAAATTGCCTGTTTATACTGATATCCACACTACAATTACCAGCTTCCTTCATGAGGCGTTTATGTCCATCAGAAACTCCATACTCTGTTAAGACTTCCATTAGAAGAAAATTATATTTGTGCAAAAGAATCTTTAAAGGTCTGTATTGATGTGAGACTGTTTTATTTGTTAGTTGGCACTGGAACTGACTGAGATTTGCATCCGTTACTTTAAGCAGTTAGTGATCCTCTCTGGGGAAATAAATCTGTGTTCCAACCGAGTAGAAGTCCAAGTTATCACAAAGTCTGCTGCCAATAGCTGGCATCAATTTGAACTGTTACTGGTTTTTACTTTTTGAGTACAACCAGAGGATGTGTAACACATACAGATATGGTAGCATTTTCAGTACAGATCATAAAGTACGAAAGGGCTATGAGGTAATTTATTAAGAAAGAGCATTAATGATCTTTATGTGAGCATTTCTAAAACTCCAACTGCTTGTCTGAACAGGTGTGCAGTGTATCTTTTATTGGTACATAATATTTGTATCCATTATGTGCATTGTATGTTCATCTTTTTTACATTCTTTATTTTACCCATTGCCATCCACTCTATTCTTTTAGTTGAATCAGAACCAAAGTGTAAATTTAGATTTGTTGTAATGACAATATGGATATATGTTCTGCTTGTGAAATGGTTGCAGTGTAAAGTAGTAAAAAAGGTAAATACAAGGAAGCTAGCCTGACTTACTTTTAAATAAGTAGTTTATAGGACAAAAATGGATATATTTTAATATTGAATTTCTGTATTAAATTAGTAGTTTCTAGACTGGTAGGTATGATATGACTTACAGACCCAATACATTCAGTTACAAACCCAAATATATATCTATATTTAATGCAAACATAATAATTCATAGTAATGCCGAAAACTTCTTTACTGAAGATTTGGGTTTATTTTTATAAAGTTTTCCTGGTTTATTTGTCACTCTAACATAACAGCGTTTCAAGGAATGTAACTAATTTTTTGACTTTTCATGTATACCTCTATCACTTTCTAATTAGACAGAAATCCTGATTGCTATATTTTTAGCATGGTTAAGAGTCTTTGAATAACTCTGAACACTTTGATTAAAAAATGTATATCTTGTGTTACAGTGGTAACTAAATAATGTGTGATTTCATATTAAAACTGGCAATATTTACCAGAGGTACTGCCCATAGAGCTATAAATAAATACTATATATGAATGGTATTGTATAAAACTAGATGACTAATCAGCTTTCCTTCATATTCTCTCTTAACCTTCTCCCTGAATATGCAAATAATTTCAAAATGTATGGTTGCAACACCCTAAGTTCCCAATAGATAGCAAACTTAGTGAACAAAACATAGATTTGTAGTCTAAGACATGAATTTTTCATTGAAGTAATAAGAAAGCAGTTACAGTGTGTGTTTAAGTTTTCTCTTAGACAAATGAAGTAGCTACTGAATTGTGCATTGAAGGCAAATGCTGAGAAATTTAAATAGGACACACATTCATACAGAATGTGTTTATACTTGGTTGCATATATTGTTCAATATTTAAAACTTCTTTTGTCATGTACTGTAGCTCATGGAAGTAAGCTTTCTTCTCATTTCTAGTCCTGGGAAAAGGTTTTCCAGTTAGAGGACTCTGGGATTTAAGTACAGAACTTTTTAGAAGCTCCTCCTAAATACACTAATTCTGGTCTGAATTAACCCATATCTCCACATGTGGACTATAGTAGTTGCGTAAGGAGAAATGAAAGAACAGGGTAAGCATGACCATGGTGTTTACTGAGAATATCTTCCAGTTTCCCCTTACTTGAAGTTCAGGAAATTCTTCCACTGCTGACTGTACCTAATAGTCTTTTTCCGATCTCTGTTTCACTTATTTGTCTAGTCCTATGTCCCCTTTAAGCCTCCACAGTATCTTGCAGGAAGGAATTCCACTATTCAAACCAAGTATTGTGTGAAAAAGCTATATTTTTGTTTGTTTTGAAACTTTGTTGTGTTAGGTTTTTTTTATGCTCTTCAGTTCTTGTAAAAGCTAGTGTATAGTCTTTCCCAGTTTTTCTGGCCACCCATTATTTTACTGTAGCCCTCTCTACTATCTGCCATCAGCCATCTCTTTTCCAAGTGAAAAATCTCAGATTACCTGCTTGTTCCACATATGAACATTGCTTCTTATGTTAAAGAGAATGATAAGAATGTATGTTTGTAAAACAATACTCAGGTATAAAAATTTGAAAACAGATATTTGAGGAAGATATTATATAAGAACAAACATGTTACTTGAGATTTGTCATTTCTTCCATTACCTGTGGCTTCTTTTTCTTTTTAATTGTATTGCCTTAACCTTTTAGCAATCAAATAAATGCTTTAAGCTTTTTCAAATCTATTTCTTAGTTTATTTCTTGACATTTTGTGTGTTTTAGGATTTTTTGATGGCGTAAATAATTCATCTGGAAAAGTCTAAATCTTTTTTCTTCTCATTGTGACTTTCCAGTATTATCTCTAGGATAGGATAAGAATATAGTATATAAACGTGGTCATAAGTGCCTATTCTGTCTAGCTGAATATCTTGAAAAGTCGGTTTTGGTGCTCAAAGGTTACAACATCTGTTGAAGGTATGGAAGTTGTAAAACTGGGATTTATGATCAGAAGGAAATGTAATATTTGTTGATAGTTATTGACATTGACTGATTCTATTATAATTTACATTGTTGAAAATCAAGAACAAAGTTGATTTTACAGTTGTAACATAGAGGCTTCAAAAAGATGGTCTTGTAATGCTGTAGAATATTCTGTTTCTCAAATCTAAAATTATGTGATTTCAAATGTCTTAAACTAAATGTTAGTGCAAAACATGCTGAAACCAATGAAAATACTTTATAATTCTCTGAGTTATAAACTAGCTCTCAAGAAGTCTGCACCCTGGGTTTTTAAATGTGCTCAAGAAGGAGGTGAAGGCAGTATTTGTTTGAGTGGTTTGGATTTCTTTAATCTGTCAGGATTTATGACCAGCTTTACTTAAAATTTTCATTATTTTTAGAGCCACAGAAGTTAAAGTGTACAGATAAAATAGTGATCAATTTAAAATATCAGCGGTATAAGACAGTCACCTAAATATACTGCCTAAGGCTGAAGTTATCTTGAAGTCTTTCAGGAGAAATAAACTCCACAAAAGTACAGACAAACGCACATAATGTGCATGGTGGTATTCAGTGTCTCACCTTTTTCTAGCCATTAGGCTAGAAAAACACTAGGCATTTAGTCTAAGCCAGTTATCTAAGCTCTTGCCATAATCAGTGGAGAGCAGCAAAGGATCATGGAGAATATCTTGTGCTTGACTGATTCACATTTAGAGGTGTCCATTTCTCTCTTACCTCAGTTAGCAGTTAGGGGAGACCGTATGCTCCTTACACGGCAGTGGATAGTGAAATTACATCCATTTAGGGTAGGCAGAAATCATCACTCACAACTGATAGCAGCTCAATTCTTGTTTATAAGATAAAGAGCAGACTCATGGCTGAAGTACTCAGGTGGGCTCGGCTTTCTGCTACTGTTTCGAATTCTGACATTTACCTTCCTTGTACCTCGGTTTCCCTTTGAAAAAAGGACACAACTGTACTTTCCTTCTCCTGCTTCTCAGGCAGTATATGTCCTTAGATTGTCCTTTTTTACTGTGTGTCGAGGTCTCTTGCAAGTTCTGCAACATAAATACTAAATTACATTGTTCCCTATCAGGTACGCTGGATTTAAGATACATCACCTTCCCCAGAAATCATCAGTATTTCATCTAATCCTCCTTCCTTGTTACTCCCAATCTAGTAATGAGTAGGACAGCAAACTAAATACCAAGTTGCTCACAGCAAATTACTCAGATACCTGAATGTCCAAATCCACAAAATAATCTAAGTTCTCAATGCTGCTCTGGTGACAGGATTTCACAGTAGTCAGCATCAAATGAAGAAAAGTGAAGCACCTTTTTTTTTTTTTTCATTCAGTAAAAATGTCCAATGTATAGTTGTCACTAAGTAAGACAAAAGAGGTCCAGCATGTGGTAAAACTGGAACAAATTTTTCTATTTTATCAGTTTCCTCCTTTTTCCACTCTACCTTTATTCTCGTTCCTATATCTACACCAGCATAAACCAATTATAGTACCACCCTGGAGAGGTGTAGGCCATGCACTTCCCATGTAGTGGTGCCATGGTGTATAACGATTCAGGTTTTATCAAGATCTTGTCACATAAGATGACTACTCAAAAAAGAATATATTATCCCAGGATTTGAAACTAATCAACAATTTACCATGTTGCTCTTGTACAACACAGTTATTATGAGGAGAATGATAATACCCATCTGTTAATATGTATCTTAACCTCATTAAACACTCAATGAATGGAGTTTAGGCTTATGTCTAAAAATTGAACACTGATGCCCACAAAAGATGGTACTTGGTGCAAGTAATACTGGGGAATTTCTGTAACAGAAAACTTAAATCTATTCCATATAAAAGTAGAGAAAATAATAAGAATTTCAAGGACTGAAATGGTGTCATATTTTGATTCCTGACACTCCTTATAAATTTCTCCTATTAGTTTTTCTGATTAATTCATAACGAAATGAAGAATAAAAATTGCAGTTGGGACCAGAAAATGAATGTTTTCTTACCAGCTCTCACTGATCATTCTTTCAGACTATAACACTATATCTCTCAGTGTTTTCCAGCTACAA
This sequence comes from Pterocles gutturalis, assembly GCF_000699245.1. NCBI lineage: Eukaryota > Metazoa > Chordata > Aves > Pterocliformes > Pteroclidae > Pterocles > Pterocles gutturalis. Next base: position 23,794 of record NW_010128131.1, read on the forward strand.
AATTGTAATCTGGACTGAAACATGTAGACTTCTTGGAAGCTCAGAGGCTTTCAAACATCAAAGGTGGTGTTAAGAACAGTGCTCAAATTAATCTCTCTCTTCACCATTTTCCTTTGCTGTGATTAGTTGCACTGGATGGAATTTTTCATCCATAAATAAGGTGATGGAGAAGTGGCTTTGAAGATTTTCTGGGAATCAAGTATCTATGAAGATTTCAAAGTATTTTGTTGTGAACCCTGCTGTTTACCTTTGTCACTCTTAAAGGTGTTTAGATAGAGATAGTAAACTACCTCTAGATAGATGTGCTAATTTTTGTTCAAATGTAATTTATCCTTTTTATAACAACTGGATGATATATACAAACTTTGCATTTTTTTTTAGTGGAATAAAATAATAGAATTCAGTAGAATAAAGATAGTTGACAAACAAGATGAGTTTTACTGATTACTCCTTAATAGTTATCTGGTGACAATCGTATGAGCACTAAAATTTTAATTTTATCTAGTTATCATTAGTTTCTGCAGCTCACTGCTGAGCCCCTGTTTCGTATTTTCAGCTGTTGCCTCCTGTATATCTACCTCCTTGAAGACTAAACAGTGTATATCTCTTAGTGGTATCAATCAAATTGCAAAAACTGAGTTCAGGTGCTGGCATGAATGTTTAAGAGTGTCATGCGTATAAGAAAAAGACTGTCTTACAGGTTTATAGCAACTGTCAGTCATTTGTTGAATTCTTTTGAACTCTTATGTGTTGAAATCAGTTAAGCAGTACACACATTTTCTTCTTTTGCCAACAAAGTACATGACATTGTCAGGAAAAAAAAGGTTTTGAGGTCTTTGGTTCCTCCATGTAATAATATTTGAAAACAAAGTGGATATTATCAGCTTGGCTCCCTGAGGCAAAATAATTAGCTTACATGCTTCTAACTTGTAGTACAATAGCACACCAGTGGCAGAATTCCATATAACTCCTCATTGTCTTCTCACACAAGGTCCCTGGTATGTTTCTATGCAGCATCCTTTTAAAGACACTGTGTCCGTTAATATGCAGCAGCCTACAGGTGCTTGCAATCTAACGTACATAGTCCAGATTTCCAAACTGGAGATTAGTAAGATTCCTTAAGGATCTAGCTCCATATTAAAGGAAACAGAAAAAATATTCTGTATCTTCTCAGTGTTTTTTACTGTTTAAGTGGGTAAGAGGAGCATCTTCTGACTGAACTGCAGAGTACTGAGCAACGAGTACATTTTCAGAACGTGAGAGACTATGAGGGGTTTGAATGCTGTCAAGGTGGTCCCCTTTTTCAAATAACTACAGAAGTACAGAAATAGTTTGGGGTTGAAAGGCATTCTCTAGTATGAAAGACAAGAAAATGGTATTTGAGGGGTATTGTTATTCTGTTCAATGTACAATATATTTCATATTTTTAAGCTCCTATGCTACAACTTTCCTACACTCATTAGTTACTCAAATGAAATTATTGAGTTACTTTGAGTAAGAGTGCAATGGATCACAAAGTATTTCTGTCATATGAGTCCTATCTTAAAGATAAATATTTTACTTAACAGTTGATTTATCATGATGATGACTGAAAATATGATCAAATTAGCAATACCAAATGGAATTGTATGTGATTTTCAGAGAAAGTAACAGTGAATCCAGTAGATTGTATAGTAACAACATTAAATTTGTATGGATGTGTTGTAATACAGGCTTAAGAATGTGAGTTATATTGGCATTTTTAGAGGGAAGTTGTGAACCTTTTTTGATGATACTCTAGAACCACCTACAGAAAATAGGTTCTTGTGTATACAGAGCAACATGATTCTGTTCCTGCTCTCACAGAGGGCATGCATTCTCCAGTAAGGTTCTGTAGTTGCTATGATGACTTGATAAATACCAGCAACAGCTCCCAGATAGTCATAAAACACAGCAGGGGTGAAATCCACCCAGAGCTCTCTAGCATATTTTTAAACTGTTTCCATGCCATCCTGAAACATTACATAAAACCTTCAGTAGTCCTGCTTGAATTTCCATGTGAAATTATTTTTAGTGCAGCAAATAAATTTTCCATAAATGTTACGGATGAGTTTATGAGCAAAATTCCTCATAGTAGTTTTCAAACTCTTATTTTTCCCTTGTGTGTTTTTTTCCTTCCCCTCTCCCCTCTGTGTTTTTGTCATCTACCTCACTTAACTCCCTCACACAGGGGAAGTCCAGTCTGCAGCACGTTTCCCTGAGGCTGATGACTGGAAGTGTCTGAAATCCTTCAGTGGAACTGTCTTTCCCTGTGCTTTGTGATATCAGTGATGACATTCAGAAGGGCATGAAATGGACACTGTTGCTCCAGTTCTCCAACACTACATCTTCTCCTAAATACATTCCCATATGTAGGTCAAAGGGGTTCACATATAGCAGCACATAGCCTACTGTGTTTTCCAAAATACTCTCTGCTAGAATCATCCTGGGATGGAGAGAAAGGCTTCACATAGTTGCTTCAAATAATCATCTAATTACTTATGGCAATTCTTATGGGAACTTATAGGTCTTATGGTAATTAATTCAGTGAGTGTTTTTGGAATAAACATGATATAAAAGAGACATAATAATATTGTACTTGCATAGTTTAGAATACATCAATATTGTTACTTTATAACAAGCATTTCTATCCCTTTACTTTTCTCATTCCTCCTCAAGTCAGTTTCTTTTTCTGGAAACACTGAAAGGCAAACCAAGCACTGGGGCTTAGATGAGAAAATTATGTAGGTACTTTTATGATTTCATGTATTAACTAGTAAGTGCAAGCTCTAAACACATTAATAAACCCTCAGGTATCATATAATCAATATGTTTTTACAGTAACAAACCCATTCATTGTTCATTACAAATATTCTTTTATCTCAGTGGCAAATTGGAGAAAAACTCATAAACCTGTCACAATTTAATGTACCTGGAGACTGAATACCCTTTAAGCCATTTCTTTTATAATTTTTTTTTTTTTTTTTACATTAAAAAAAATGAACCAGGGAAGTTTCGTTAACTTACTGCATATATAGTGGCATATACAAAATTGGCGCTACCAAAAGTACCTTAACCATTAAGGAGCAAACCAAACTAAAGTTACAAAATAAAGGGAGATTCACAGTAAAATGAGTAATTATGGATAACAAAGATAGCAACTTAGTAAAAGAACTTGGTTACATACAAAATATGTTCATACATTTATTTAGAAAACTCTACATAGTAAAATATTATTGTGCTTTTACTGACAGTGAGAAGGAATTTCAGCACCAGTACTTTAGGAATGTTGTTCCTGTTTTCAGACCGCCATATTAAGTTGTAGCTACTTCTCAGATGGCTGTGACAGAGCAGCCCGCTGTGACAGAGCAGCCCTTACTTATTTTCTTAGAAAATAAAGCCAGTGCTGGTCTCACCAGTAAAAGGGAGACATGGACTTACTGGAGCTAGCCCAGTGAAGGGCCACAAAGATCTGGATCATCTGACATATGAGGAGAGGCTGAGAGAGCTGGGACAGCTCAGCCTGGAGAAGAGAAGGCTCAGGAGGATTTGTTCATGTGCTTAAATACCTAGTTGGGGAATAAAGACAAGAGAGCCAGACTCTTCTCAGAGGTGCTCAGTGACAGGAAAAGAGGCAGTGGGCACAAACTGAAACACAGGAAGCTACACTTTAACATAAGGAAAAACTTGTCCACTACACAGGTGGTCACACACAGGTACAGGTTACCCAGAGATGTTGTGGAGTCTCTGTCGTTGGAGATATTCGAAACACAACTGGACATGGCTTGGAGCAACCTGCTGCTGTGGACCCTCCTCTGAGTAGAAGCTTGGGACAGGTGATCTCCAGAGGTGCCTCCCTGATGCCTCATATTAATGAACAAAAAATGACAGAATGAATAGATGTGGATAAGAAGAGTCAATCGAAGAACCCTGCCTTTGTTGAGAATTGCTCTGTGCCATGCTGCTTCTTCATCCTTTTCATTATTTAATGAGAGGCTGCTGAGGTCAGGTGCAAGCAAATGAAAAAGGAGGTAGAAAAGCACAAGAGTTCTGACGTTAGGTTATGTCTGAGCTTTTTTTATGTTCCTTTTTTACTTGGTCAGTTCTTTACAGACTTTAGGTAACCATACACAGGGTAAATAAGATGTAAGTATCATAGCAAAAAAATAAATGTCTGACAGTTACATTCAAAAAGGATGAGATTAAACTTGGTTGTCAGTATAATAGCTTCCAGAATTTTGGTGATACCAGTCATAAAAAGAGAAAGTTATGTCAGTGGTAGCTTTTTGTAGTTTGATTGAAATTATCAAACAGCCGCAATGTCTGTTAACTGAAGCAATTTTTAATTGTGACAGTTATTATTTAGTTAGTTGACGCACAGAAAGGAAGTATGTGCCTGAAAAAAATAGAGAGATGAAGTTTTATCATTGCCTGATAGAAGCTGAGGGTCTCTTTTTGCTGTACCATTTGTGTGACAGGCTTCATTGGCCAGGGTTTATGGGGCTATCTCTGAGCTCATCAGTAGGCAGCCGCCTGCGTGAAAGCCAGTGTTCAGCACACTCACCCTGGACACTTGCTCTTTGGAGCCAGCTTTCAGTCTGAATGAGCTGCTGGGTCGGACCCTTCCTTCTGGACAGATTCCAGTAGGGGTAATTACAGTCTGATGAATGTAATTATCCCTTGCACTTGTAATTTGTTGTGTTAGTCACTTCCGGTCTTGTGCAGTTCTGTTGTTAATGGCTTCATTTTATTCCTGAGAGTGCTGTATTTTAGCAGAAAATTCAATTATTCTTCCCTCCCTTCCTCCCTTTCTCCTCTCCTCTCTCTGTGGATGTACATGTATGTGCATTTGTTAACACAACTGGCTATGCTTACTACAAGCTCTTGCTAAATAAAATCTATAATATTGCTTATCAGTTATTTGTGGTACATAGTTTTGTCATTTTCAAATTCAGTACTTTCCCAAATATTTTGAAGAGAATTAGAGAGTGACAAGTAGTATAGCTAATGTCTCAGCTCTCCAGCAGTGGAAAGCATGGCATGTTTCAGTTACATTCAGTGATATGAGAGGTATACCTTAACTGAATCACAGTTATAGCAGCTTTGTTGAAAACTGGAAATACTGCGTTCCATCGTCTGTGCCTGTCACTGGCCACTTCAAAGTCTTTTAAGTTTGTGCTGCTGAGACTGGTATTTAAAGGGCACAACCTTAGCAATACGGCAGAAATGTAGGATACCTGTACACCTCTATAGAACAATTTTGGACAAAGTACATTTTTAATAGAAGATAAAATTCAATCAAAATAGCAGAGAGGACATTGATATCAACCACTGATTTGCAGGGGGAAATGTAAGGGAGGTTGGTGGGGAAAAGTAATTTGTCTTTTTAAACAAGATAGGAGCTGTATACTTCCAACACAGGTGAGTATAGAAAAAAATTTACTACGTAGCCTGAGCCTGCAAGGCTGTTCTGAAATTTGCCTGTGTGCTTCCTCGCAAAGATATAAATCACTCATGGAAACCACATGTTTTGGCTTGAGTTTGTGCATAAGGGGTCACAACAGAGTCCCTAAAGTAAGAATACTGATTTTGGTTGAAAAAATAACAGTACTTACCACAATCCAGAGTGGTTTTCTTTTTCTTTTTTTCTTTTTTTTTTTTTTTTTCAGTTCCTCTGAAATAACTGTCTCTGATTGACATTGTGAACCTCATTTGGTTTGCTTTGTTGTTGTTTACCATGACTTAGATCCCCAAAGATACTGAGATGCTTAACTTCCACTTCAGTCTGTATTTACTCTGAGTCAGTTGCTTAAACTGAGATTAATATTAGATGTCTATTGTATTTGAGGATCTGAGCCTAAATGGTTATATAAGAAATAAAACTTATAAACTATTATTTTGTTTTAAAAGGAATGGCATATTTTTCAATAATTTTGTATTTATTCAACAGTAGCTAAAAACTTTAAAAATGTATGAACAGCTTTTTTCCCTGCCTCTGGTAACTTAATCTCATTTATTATTTCAGTCACAGACATACAGCTAAGGACATCAGGACTCTTTAATATTTATTTGAGCTTACCCAGGCATTTGCAGTTTTTCTATATTTTGTAAGCATCTCTAATCTGAGCAAAAATATAGAAGCAGATACATCACTTTTCACTTTTCTTAAGGTTAAATTTAAACTTTTTAACATAACTTTATTTTGGCAATGGTTATAAATGTTCCTCACTTTCATATGCAGCATAAGTATGCAAGAGAGCCAAATACTATCTCATTTATGGTGCTAAAAAGAAAAAGCCTGGAGCAGATTTTGCAATATCAACCATGCTGAAGGGATAACTTGAAGAGAGTTGCTGAAGTTTGTGATGGCCTAGTCATGTCAATGAGAAATAACTATTAGACCTGAACTCCAAATGTAATAAAAAAAATATATGCTGCCATGCAATATTGGATATCACTAAATAGTGTTCAAGATAGCCATGCTAACAAATTTTTCGCTTCAAGTTGTAGGGCGGGGGTGTCAAAAATTTAGTGTTAAATTTTAACTTCTCAACATGAAGGATTATTATTGTAATTCTCTTTTTCTGCTATTAAACATTCACTTGCAACTTGCCTCAAATGATGTTTTATTGTTCTGTATCATTTAATACAAACTATTTTTTAAAAGAAACCCCTTCTTGTGGCATGTAATGCAAGTAATATCATCCTATGTTGCACAAGTGCTGAGTGTAACATTAACAAGCTAATGACCTTTATGCATGTTGCTGATGGCATTTGGTGTCAAATTGTTTCCACTTACCTTAGTTAATACGTAATTCAGATACATCATGGAGGAAAATGTCATGCTTTGAATATAATTTGAAGGTTCACTGTCTGAATGGGTCTATTCCTCTTTGTCACAGGTATTTATCAAATTTCTGAGCACATGACTTCTAATTACAAGTATTCAGAAAGCTCATTAACACTCAAATACTGTTGATAAATATTTCAGAAACTCCTCATTCTACAGTTCAGCATCTGTATATGAATTAGCATATGGAGATATGAGTAATTGTTTTAATGGAAATTTCACCTCTGAACCACTTTCCTCTGAGTTCATTGTGAGTATAATTAGGTCTGCCATAGTCCTCTCCCTGTGAGACTGTAGATAAGGCACACACACAAAATCTTTGCTATAATCCTTCTACTTAAAGATGGTAGGGAGGCACTGATGAATTTAGTACCATTTGTGTTCTCTGTACTGGAAATCTTTAAATAAGAATGTTTTTAAGAAACATTTGTTTTTTAAACAAGGAAGGAATAAATCTTTTAAGCAATTGCATTGCAGGGCACCCACTATAACAAGTGGAGAAACATATCCCACATTCTTCAGTTCCACTCAAACAAGAACTTGGACATGCACTTCATTTGACCTTTCATTAGTAGTGACTAAAGGAACATGTTTTCTCTCTCTGTATGCCAGTGTGGCCTCTTTGTTGGTGGTTTGTAAAACACATTAATGTGATGTTAAACATTAAGTAAATCTTTGTCTTCATATAAGCAGTTGGTGAAAGATTTTAACTGTCGAATTAAATCAGGGATGTATTCCATATGTATGAAGGACATATTCATGGGCATATTCCAGATATATATATGAGACTGCTTCATGAAAAGTCTCCCAAGACTTGGGCAGGTGAAGCAATTACTAATTTTTTGGATAGCTTAGTTAATGAATGTTAATATTATTGAAATTTGGCTGAACTCTGTAAATGTTCATCAATTTATCATGCAAACAGAATTTGAGAAAGAGATTTTCTCAGTATTTCCATCTCTATCTCTATATCCCAGTGATGTAAATAACAACAACTTCAATGGAAATCAATTATAAGAATATTGGAGACACCTTCCATGCTGCAAGAAATTCTGGAAGACCAATATTGTGCTACTATAGAGGGCCTGTTTTAATGGAGGGTTTATTAAACTTTAGTGAAACTTTCCTAATACTGGAGGATGTGATGAAACACAGACTAGGAAAAGATGTCCCACATTGCAAGTTTATAACTTTTTTCTTTCAGAGTTGCTTGCTGTGCCCTAGATGAGTGCTCAGTGCTTGTAAAGCATGGGCAGAGTAGAGGATGCCTGGAGGTACCTTGGGTGACTTTCAGAGCTTTGGTAAAGCCACAGTGAAAACATGCTTTGAAAGCTGGCTGAAAAGCCTGCTGGTTTTTATTTGAGGAGACTGTAAGGAATGATAATTTAGTGGGAGACAATTTTGTCAAATGAAATGCTTGCTGAAAGCAAAGGCCTACCCAAGTATCTATTTCTAATTGAAGTTCTGTCAGAAACTGTTAATGAAACCTTTGGATCATCCTAGAGTGGCATTTCTCCCATGGTCAACAACAAAAAGAACACTTACTATTTTTCTGTTTTGAAAGAGTGACAATTCATTACAAAGACAGTTTATGAGAGCAAATGAAAAGAGTGTGTTATAGGAGAATGCTGGAAAGCATCAAGTTTTGTCTTATTATGCATAAGTCTGCATCACAGGAATATTAAAGTTGTACAGGCGTCTTGGATAAGGTTTGATCAGGGTTTTTAACAGGCAATAAAGTCAGTCATTGTCTGTCAAATAAACTGAATCAAGAAACCAAACAATTAGAAATTAAATCAGATGAAAATAAAGACCTGAGGTTTTTTGGCTGACATTGCTGTTAAAAATTTATAGTAGTACGACCTGCATATTTAAAGGATAGAAGGACCACTGTTTAGTATCCATGCTTTTTAAGTGCCACTTGAGACCTTGAAATTTGTAGAAAAAGGATGTTTTACTTGCTTATCAATGAAGAGCAGTGATACAGACACAAATAAAAAAAATGAGACTAGCTGAGAAAATCCGGAGAGGCTAAGTGGTCATTTTCCAACATGTGTGAAGGAAACAGTAAAATAACTTGTTATGCTTTAAATGTTTACAATGTGCATGTGTTCATTTCAGATTTATCTGGTATTCTTATTTGTTGTACAGGCAAATCTTCTTGAAGAAAGCTTGTTTGTCTGTCTGTTTGTTTGTTTGTTTGTTTAAATATGAGCTACCTGAGAAGAGATGACTGGTCAGCTAACACCATCAATTTTTCAGTAGGAAAGCAGACTAAGTCATTTGGAGTACTGAATGTTCTCTGGGGGCTGAAAAGGTTGTGTTCTGTCCATTTTAGCCAATTAAAGAAATTGAATGTAGGAATATAATAACTCACATTGCAGAATGGTTGTTCATGCTGAAGTAGACTAATTCAATATAATCAGACCAAGATAATGATCACCTCAGGTAACCCTTCAATAAAACACATTGAAAAGGTTTTGGCAAGCTTGTCAGCCATGACATGAGAGGTCAAGCACTGAAATTTGGTAAAGAAAGAGGATTCCACGAGAAAAGGAAATTACCAGCTTTAGTCTTAGTCTATCAGCAGCGTGGCTTTCTGAAATACTTGTTTGCACTGGTGGAAATTTCTATACTATACAACAGCCAAGGAGTCTGGAACACAGAGTTAATTACTTGTGTAAAACTGCTCCTGTAAAGTTCGTTTAGATGTGTAGCACAATGAGGCATTGGAGGTATAGTTCTCAGAAGAGGCCTGGTAAATAAAAACGGGTGATGAGAAAGATGAGGAAAGACCTAAAATTTTGTTTGCGTATACAGACTTACTAGTTACATACTTAGGGGCATTTTTAGCACACATCTAAAGAGTGTTTATTGGGCAGAATTACATAAAATTGGTTACTTTGTTTTCCTTTACTCACTAAAACGGTAGAGGACCCAAAATTATTTTGTAATGCATTGATCTTGTTTGTTCTTTAAAGTTGGACAAGTTACCTAATGCCATTATGGAGCTATACTTTAAATGAACCTTGGTTTTAAAGCCTTCCTTGTAAGAGGGATATTACAATGGTGTGACCTACATCGGCTCTCTGCTGATTACCATGGCAATGGCTTGGTCCTGCAAGACCCGTGCAGGTGTTTCATCATGTTGGTAGTGCCCACGTGGCTGCCTGCCCTCCCAAGGGCCCCTCAGATGTGAATCCTGGCAAGCAACCACCCTCTAGCTCTTTGCTCTGTGCCCTGTTTTTGCAGAGCCTCCCATTCATGGTGTGGTAGACAACACGCATGTGTCAGTCCAACAAAAAGAATTCTCGCAACTGCATGTGAGAGGATTTGTAATGAAGATGATCAGGGGCTGGAGCACCTTCCATACAAGGACAGGCTGAGAGAGTTGGGGTTGTTCAGCCTGGAGAAGAGAAGGCTCCATGGAGACCTAATAGCAGCCTTCCAGTACCAAAAGGAGGCCTTACAGGAGAGATGGGGAGGGACTCTTGATCAGGGAGTGTAGTGACAGGACGAGGGCTGAAAGAGGGCAGATTTAGATTAGATATTAGGAAGAAATATTTTCCTGTGAGAGTGGTGAGACACTGGAACAGGTTGCCCAGGGAAGCTGTGGATGCCCCATCCCTGGAGGTGTTCAAGGCCAGGCTGGATGAGGCTTTGAGCAACCTGGTCTAGTGGAAGGTGTCCCCGCCCGTGGCAAGGGGTTTGGACCTGGATGATCTTTAAAGTCCCTTCTAACCCAAACCATTCTGTGGTTGTATGATTCTATGTACTTTACAAGGGAGGAGCCATGACCTGAAAACCTTGACTGCCTCTGTGAGATGCTGCCTAGGCTTTCCCAGTAGAAGACTGGATGTTGCCAGATCAAAATACTCATGAGTTTGAGAAAGTCCTTCTGAACTCTGATACCTGCCCACCTCCAAAAGCGATTCATTACGCTCTTTAAAGTCCTGAAAGTAACTGGGCTGGAAGTGCCTTTATGTCAAAAGAAAAGCATGACCAAAACTTTTCTCCCCGACAAGTCCTTAAGTTTGGAGCTTTTTTCTGCACTCAGTCTATTAATATAATTACTTTTACTTATTAAAATAGACATATAAAATAATAATCACTATTTCTATATAGATATTTGTAGAAGTTAATAGAAGTGAACGAATGGTAGCTGGAAGTTTTGTTGTGGTTTTTTGGGGGGTTTTTTTGGTTTTTTTTTAAATTGCATTTGCTACTTTTTCTACATCATGTTAAAAACACTTGGGAGAAAAGTCTTTATTTGTCCAATAAGGTAACACTCCTAAGGCCACTCCTATAATTCAATTCAAACAGAAATCCTAATTTGCTTATTTTCTTATAATCAGTACAACTATTTTGAGTAGAATTAGTGCTAGAATGATATAGCTGTAATCTGTGTGAAGCATGGGGCTGCACAGACTTGCAGCCAGGGAAATCCAGAAAATAATGGCAATTAAAAGGTAAAAAGAGAGGTAAAAAAAGAAAAAGCCCTCTTCCATTAATCTTTTTTAGGATTTACAGAAGTATACAATATAGTCAGTCTGAAATCGAAATGCCTCTCATTCAGACTGTTTGCATTGTATCACTTTTTTGAACAATTATTTTGCTTTGAATTTTTAAAGTATTTCTAAGTAGCTGTATATTAGAAATATTTGGAATTCAGCTGGTGGTTTTATGAATGTTTCTCAACTTGTGTCCTCCTCATAAATTATGTGACCAAATATTTCTATTATATGATGGCCATTTATCAATCTGTTACCGAAAATCAACAGGTTTTTACAATGTTTTGAACATTTATTGTGTGATTCCTGTTTATGCCATGCAAAGATGACTATGCTTTGTCCTTTTTTTATCTATTTCAAAAATGTAATTCCCAAAGACAAATTGTTGTCTTAGAGAACGCATATTGGGATATATGCCTGTCACCTTCAGGTCATGATTTTAAATTCACCCAGGTCAATTGCATCTGAAGATAATTGTTATCTGATAGCTCACCAAGTTAGGAAACTTGTACTACAGTGGTTTTGGTCAATAAATAAAGTTTCCATTACAGTTATTCCACACTTTTCATCTTCTCTGAAGCTATTGCATCCATGTCAGAACCTAAGATGCTTAATTTCGCACTCCTTCATGCAATCTGTCTTCCTGACCCTCAAGTTCCAGACATCTCTGAATAATGTATGGTTTTCCTTTCTAGACCTCAGACTGAGTTAAATGCCCCTACAGTGCTTTTGGTTGATTAGAGGTTAGCATGTCCAGCTTCACGATGTAAAGCACAGCTCCTTCGTGATTAATGAGTTTGAGCTTCCATATTTCCTTTGGAGGAGCAAAGCAGAAATGCTGTAGGCATTATGCTTATTCAGTAGCTACACTAAAAAAAAACCCAACAAACAAACAAACAAACAAACAAAAGCAAACAAAACAACTGGAAAATAATGATGAAAGAACATATGCTTAAAATCCAAATAATTTTTTTTCTATACATGATACCATTTTTGAAGTTTACCAGATGTTAAATCTGAAAGAATCGGCAATTTTTCTTGAATTCCTGGTTTGTGGTTAAAACAAAAAGCAGATTAAGAACTGCATCATGAAAATTAAAGCTTTTTTTTTTTTTTGAGCTGCTAAGAAGAAAAAAATCATTAAAATAACTAAGGAAAATAGTCACTTCTGGATCTCACTTCATAATCTGAAAGAAGTTGACAAGTTACACATATTTTTCATGTGGGGTAAAGTAATACGATGTGTTTGTATTATTGCTCTAGTTTGATAACTGTCGATGGAAAGAAAGAACTAACAAACTGAAACAAAAAACAGAACTGAAGTTTATGTGTCTTATCAAAAGTGTTTATTATAATAACTCATTAATGCAATAACACAATATCTTGTACGTATGTATTGGTATATACTGTGCAAGTAAAAGTGAGATTTGATTGTGAATCAAATAATCTCACGTACAGTGTTTTATTTCTCGTGAGTCTCTGTTTTCCACTAACATAAAATGTTTATAATTGAGCCTACTTTTCATTTTGAAGTCCGAAATTTTAAAGTCCTTTTCCTTGCAGTACCACAACAGGCTTTTACAGAATGGCTATTACTAGAGTTTAATTGTTTATAAATGTTGATAACTGGGCTCTGATAAAAAGAAAAAAAATTCTGTTGCACATCTCTTTTTGTTTTATGAACTTTGTGTATAAATGTTACAATATTGTTGAGAGTATTTTAAGACCTCTCACTAGTCTACCCACATTAATTCATCTTGAGAGAGAAAGATGCAGTTTATATAAAATAAGTACTTATGAAGAAAACCTTTCCATTTATATGTTGTCTTAAGTATACACTATAACAGTTTCCAAATGTTTCAGAAAACTGAAGTAGAAAAGATTGCAAAATTACTTTTGTTTGAGAATCCACAAGTTCATGGAAGGGGGTATGACTGTCCAGGTTTCTCCTGCTGGTCTCCTAGTACTTAAAAAAATTGCACAGGATGCTTGTAATGAACAATTAAAATACTCTTTAATATACTTTCCAGTCCTAGTTTTCAAAAGTTGATTTCTGACAGGGGTTAGGGAAGGAGATTGAATATTAAATAAAAAACCTGAACTGTGTGTCCTGTTCAGAAACCAAATTGAGGATTAGAAGTCAAAAGACCAGCTGTGAAAACAAATTGTGGTGGGGATAAAAGTTAATTTATATGTATATTGAAAAAGATTCTAAAGAAAGAATAATATTCTTAATTTCGACCTCAGGTATATAACAGGCGTCAGTTTTAAGAAATGTCCTCATAGTTTTAATACATGAAGATGTTTAAAACTGCAATCAAAGATTTTTTATTTTATTTTTCAGTTTTTCTGAAAACTCAGAGACTTCTATATTAAAATTGATATACCTTCTGCCTTCACTTTCTATCCTCAGAGCCAGCTTTTGTATGTAATACAAACTACTCAGGAAATTGTAGAGAGAAAATAATCAAATGATTCATTAATTATATCTCCCACAGAATTTAAGTGTAGAGATTGATCTGATTTGCAAAGGTGCCCTCTTCCTCAGCTCTTAACAGATAATTTTTTTAACCAGCATTCAGAAGATCCAAACATCCATCAAGATGCCTTCAAGAACGGTAACTGAGCTCTTACTTAAAATGTATTTTCCTGCTCTGTCACTGTGAAATGGCTGTTCCTTGTGTACCTGTGCCTCATGTGCCCCATGGAACTCAAAGACACCAGCCACACATGAACGGTTCCTCCATCATTCTTATGGCCAGGCTGGCAATCTTGAGGGTGTTTCCACATAGGTTGTATTGAGCACCTTGACACTAAGTCCACTTGTGAATTTAAAGCTAGTTACCAGAACGAAAGTTCCTCTCAGAATGCCAGTAATTGACCAGTTTAAGACAGCTCTTTGATGTCAATTTGCAAGGAGGTGAATTTCGTGAGAGGTGATCTAAATGTATGGTGACTTGCCCTTTCTGTGTTTTTGCATGTAACTCTCATGTATTGCATCATACCATGGTAGAGTTATTCCCTGTACAAATGTTTCAGATAATCTCCTTGTGCAATAGTTTCAAACTTTCCCATGATTTCAGCCTATTGGTATCACACTCTTTACTGTACCTTTCTGATGATAGGAAAGAAACACAGATTATAAATAGTTTCTTCGTTCTGAGATAATGTTTTATCCTTTCTGGACTGTTTCCTCTGATTTCATTAAATGGATCAAATAATTAAGTGGTTTGCACCTACTTTACCCTTTGCTTTAGTATTCAAAATTCCATCACATTATTGAAAAAAACCCAAACCCCAAAAGAACTTATATTTACATTTACCATCAGAATACTGGAATGATTTAAGTTCCTGCAAATGAGAAGAACCCTAGAAGGTAAAAATCTGCATTAATGAAAGAAAATAATTAAGTCCTTTTCGTGACTATACTAACATGTAATATTTATATCAAAGTAATTGACACAATATGACAGTACAACTCACAGAATACCTCTTCATGGTATTTTGTAAGTGTTACTACAACTAAAGTAATTTTTAGATATCAATTGAGAATTTAATATATAGGACTGGGTAATATGAATTTGGTGAAGCTAATCCACTTAACTGTGGGCCACAAAACATCCATTGATAAAGAGAGCTAATGGCTCTGCTTGTCTTGGAATGACCTTTTGGTATGAATGTTTCCTGTTATACGGAGTATGCACCAAAAAATGATGCATCAAAACAAAGTATATTTTAATTATATAATTATATAATTTTATGTTTCTGTTCTCACAATAGAAGGAGGTCTTGTCCAAATCCCACTTAAACAGGTGCTTGTATAATGAAGAAAAGCTCTTCTTTCCC
>NW_010128131.1:39031-65842 GCF_000699245.1 Pterocles gutturalis
CCATGTAAGGGTAAAAAAGAATCCATAATAGCATTATGAATAATACATAATAGATCAGAAGGAAACAATAAGACATTGTTAACTGTAAATAGTTAAGTGCCCTTGGCGACACAGAGAAGGAAATGCTTTGTAAGTGGGAAGTACAAGGTGAATCCTTGATACTGAAGGAGAAATGATAAGATGGTTGATATACTCTGAAGCCCTTTGTCTCCACTTTCATTTATGATATGATAGAGAGGGAAATTCAACAGAGAAATAAAAAGAAGGAATTAATGTTGTGAAGGTTATAAACATGAAATATGAATTTGGCACAGCATCTTGAATATCTTTGCATTTGAGATGACAAAAGAAGATTTAAGAAAGATCAAAATCATAAAAATCAGAATTGTCTTAGTTATAAAAATAAAACTTGTCAAGACATAGATAATCTAGGTGTGATGACTCAAGTAAGAAATATGATTTGAAGATAATATCCAAGTTAAAAGCCTGGATCGATGGAGATGAATAGAGAATTTTGGTGAGGAGAACAAGGTAGCAAGGAAACAAATTTCCAAAGGGAACAGTTGGAAAAGTTTGTTTTAGGCAACTGAACTCAAGCTTGTGGCTGGGCATCCAGTAAAACATGTATCAAAAAGTCAAATTAGTATCTTAGCTTTGACAGTCTGAGTGGGATTATCTGACATTAACACCTCAGCTAACCACCCAAACTCTTACAGTTGAGAGAAATGAGACACAACTAGGAAACCATTCTTTCTAATATAGTCATCTGAAACAGATCAGTGCCTAAAAACCCTGTGGTTTAGGGTTTTATCTTCTGAAATTACTGTAAGGAGATGTAGTTTACCAGTACAAGTATAAAATATATAAACTGCAGATGTCTGAAGTTGCATGTGGTAAATTTTTGGCAAGAATACAGTACTGAGATGTGTTGCCATGTAACAATAGAAGGTAAATTTGTTTCTATGGAGAGGCTTCATGAAAGAAATAATTTAAACAGAAAATGTACAAGACCAAGAGGACTCTGGTAACCATGGAAAAAATTGCCACAGGATGAGATCGTATTTTTGTGTTTAGGATAGACAGGAATAGTGATTCAGGTGAGGTAAAAAGAAATTTAAAAAAGAGTGGAATAGCATAAGGAAAACAGAGATGGGAGAAGAAAGTTGGCTTAAGGAAGCTAGTGTATGAAAGAAGGAAAATGGGCCACTTGTCTTAATATTAGAATACGCAAAAGATACTAAGGACTTTGTTTTAATAGTTTCTCGAAAATATAAAGAAACCCAGTTAGGGGTAGATATTGTAATATTCAGTGCCCATAGAACTTGAAGAGAAAGGACAAAAAAAAAATCGTTGCTGGAGAGGAAAGTTGAATGTCTTTTTCTTCAGAAAATGGAGGGGACTTGAGCATGTTTGTATTGTGATGTGAAAGGGGACAAAGAGCATTAAACTCTGTGGGAGAATGGCACAGAGTGCAAGCCTCCTGTTGCCGCTGCTGAGCTAGATGCAACATTGTTCTGACAGCTGCACACTTCTTATGTTCTTAGAGCAATTGAGGAGAGTGAAAATTAAAAGAGAAATGTGGGAAGGAACTTAGATTTGCAGCAATAGGAAATATCAATCTATTTTGATGTCAGGGAAGGCCTCTGACCCATAGTTGGGGGGAATGGCAGCTGCTGAGGTGAGGAGGGTCTGCAAACAAATTGTCAACCCAGCACAAACTTAGAATTACACATGGCAATAAAAAAGCTAACCGTTGCTTGCTGAATTACAACATGAACATAGCTACCAATTTATTGGGCCACAGGTGAATAACATGACACCATCATGGCTAAGACATCTGCTGGAATGGCTATCTATGGGCCACTCTTGGAGCCGCAACCCCACTACAGAGAGCTGCAACCAAGGACTGAGTGATCAATTTGCTTTGGATGAGATTCGGGCCTAGCTCAGTGGGGACAGTGAACACCTCTCAGGAGAAACTGAGGGGAAGGACATAAAGCTGTAGGTCCCAGAAGGAGGAGGAGTTAGAAAGGCAGCACAAAGGCTGCAGAAGAGTGTGGAAGAGCAGAGGAGAACGATCCTTGCAGACTCTGGGCTCTGAGCATCAACTGGTACAGGGGTGGGTGAACACTTTCTTTTGGAAGCCTTTGCAGACAAGCAGCACACCTCTGTGCCCTGTGCCTGTGCATGGGCTTGCAGGGCCAACCAACAGGTCCTGCAAACCTTTGCAGGTTGGGGCAAACTCAGGAAACTCGGGATGCTCATCCATAGGGATCTGGGAGTGCTTGCAGTAACCACGACACTATGTTGTCAATACTTACCATGATTGTATGCCACTGAGTTTATTCAAGTTATTCACTCCCAGTTGTCATATCATAGTTATACCACAGTCACAAAGTGTGAATTTTAAAGAAAAATAGTTGATATATCTGCTGTTGCTATGCTTGCATATTGTAGTCTATATAAACTGTTAAAATGAACTACAGATATAATTCATATGTGCAGATTTTTTGTTCCTTAAACAGCTGTAAACTTTTCTTCCCCACTACCAACATTAAGAGATGATAGAACAGAAACAGAGTGATTGAGACAAACGTGACACAAAGAGCAAACATTCTGTGTCTCTGAATGAGAAACAGAGGGGAAGAAAGCAGACTAAGGGTAGTTATAATGTCAAGCATTCTTTCTTTTTTTTTTTTTTTAACCTCAAAAAAAAAAAAATAGAGTGACCCTGTCTATAGGAAAAAAATAACAGGAATACTGAATAAACAAAAGCAGTTTATGAAGAGGATTGGATCTTACGTGACCTTGCTGTTGAACAGTTGTGAAAATAAATAAGATGTTTTCTATGACTGAGGTCATAGTGCCTATAGAAAGATTAGTGGTAAGATCAAGTTTCATTAAGCTCTTGTGGCAGGTAGGATAACTGAAACATTCTGAGGACAAAGAAACATGCAGTAAACATGAATCAGAGGTTATAATGAAAAGTGTGAAGCAAAAAAAAAAAAGTCTGGTAGATGCTAACTAACAGAAAGATAGGAAAGGAGAGATTCTGATTGACATGAGTGGCAATCATAATGATGGTTGATGTAAACATATATGCAGTATGTAGCAGTACACACACAGATGTATTGCAGTAGTTTAGTGGCTCCTCGAACTGGGTATACTTCCTTGGTCTCATGGATCTGTGAGGAATACGGTAAGCACCAAGCTATTATCTTGTATCAACTGCCTTCTGTCTTTATTTAAAATTATAATAATAAAAAATTAAAAAATATAGTAATACTAATTCATCTAAGAAATATCCTTATCTAAGGAATCATCAAAATTGGAAGGATGAGCATTAGTAGCTTACTGGTGACCATCATCTTTCTGAAATGTAATTTGTTACGGTTGATGGACCCAGAAATTCTGGCTGACTTGGTCTGGGTGTAGTGCAATCTAGTCTATTATTCTAAGTTTCTACATAGACATATTTTTAAAAAGTTCAAATGGATAGAATATATTTTAATAATTTATAGGAGGCACATTGAAGTGTACAAAATATGTAACTATCTTCACATTACAGATATGTTGAGATTACAAAATGCATTTAGCTTATTTTCCAGTCAGCTTTCTAGAAAATACGTGAGATTCTGACTAAGCGAGAAGATTTAGTCAAGGTTGCTTTACTTCCTGTTCTTCCGTTGTAGTTCACTGATCTTCTAGCAGATTCTTAATTCAACAGAGAACATTTATTCTGGAAAGCACCTCAGAGAACATATGATTATGGAAATGTATTTTTCCTGATATGAAAGCTAGACAAAAAGACCAATGAATCAGCATGGTAGCTGTTTACAGGGGGTAATGGCAAAATGCCTTTTGTATAACAAGTTATCATCATAAACAGTTTGTAATCTCAGCATTTTACCAACCCTGCAGTTATGTTTTATTATAGGCTTTATACTTCCAACAGATAAAGATGGTATGTACAAATTTGTTTAAACCCAGCTATTTTAGAACATTTTCCATGGCCATTTTTCATTGATTTTGCTGTTAGAAAATATTTTAAAAAATAATAATAAGGTTGCAACATTTTCCTTTGTCAAAGCAGGAGCAGTATGTGTCAGAGTGAAAGGGATTGAGTGCTTAATCCCCACACTGGGAGAGCAGGAAAGGTTAATGGGAACCAGAAAAGCTTTCTCAGGGGCACAAGAACATGGACAGGTAATGAAAGTATTACTGTCTGCTGCCTTTGAGTTCTTTAGAAGTTAACAGGGAAGAAAAAAGAAAGTCCAGGAGTGGGTCAATGCTTCAAAACAGATTGGAAACTTAGAAGCATAACAGGAAAGGATTAGAAAATTATACCTGGGGAAGGCAAAAACGTTTAATTTCTGTTTAGGACTCCCTGGAAAGTCCCTGTGCTAGGAGAGCCCAGGGGCAGGCCAAGATTTCCTGAAAAAAATTATTTGACTAAAAGACACATTAAAAATTCAAATCAAGGACTTGAATTTAAGCTCTCTACAGTAAACACAAGGGATTTGCTGTTCTGGAATGGGTATGTTTCATTCCATCTTAAATACGAAAATATATATATTTAAAAAATAGGGTAGTTGCCTGATAGTGTGTCTTCTTTAGTGAAATATCATAGGCAGCAAATTATAGGTGTGTCTCTTTTTATTGCCCCATAAACTTACCAATACAGTTTTTAAAAACTTTAAACACCACCACCACCCCCACAAGAAAAAACAAACAAAAAAAACCCCCAAAAAACCCCCAAAACCCACCAAAACCAACAAGAACCCTCTCATTAAAAATCCCCTCAAAATCCAGCAATCAACTATGTGAACAGACCCATGTTGAGTCATGTAAGGTGTGCCAGGCAGAGTGAGATTTCATGTCTTCCATGTTTTATCTATGGTTGGTTGTTGAAGGTTTTTGTCCCCCAAGAAACCCAAACCCAAACCCACTTGTTTTGTTTTTGAAGATTGTTTGAAGTTCTCTCCCTTTCTAGCTTTGACCAAAAATACCGAAACAGAAAGATTAATTCTTCTGAGAGAGCCTACTAGAATTTGGCACACTATGGCTCAGGGTTTCAGTGTGAGCACTTGCTGGGATCTCGTCACTTCCCGCATGAACGCACCCACACAGGGCACCACCAGAAAGCCCCGCTAGCTCAAGCTTCAACTAGGCTACATAACTCCTGGTCTTTTAGAGTACCATGTTGTTGAATAACTAATTATTCAGTGGTGGCATACAGTGGATGTTTGTTGTCTTTCAAGATCCTATTAGTTATTTCCAAGTCCCTTTTAAAAAATGTGTCTCCTAAATAGAGCATGAACCCATATGAATTTCATTTGTTTTCCAGTCTTCGGAGGCACTAAAGCACTGTGTATTCTCTCTCTCTCTCCAGCAGTCCTATTTGGAATATAAGCCTCCTGTCAAACAGATAACACCTGCTGGTGGATGAACTGTTGTAACCCTGAATGGAGACTCTGTTGCCTTTAAAGTTAAATTTTCAAGTGTTCATCCTTAAGGCAAGGTTTTTTGTTTTGGGGGTTGTTTTTGTTTGTTTTTGTTTTTTTTCTAGAACAATTTCTCTACAATGCTTGGTAAACTGCTGTCTCCAGAATAAAATTGCAATATGTGCAGATTTTTTGTGATTTTTTTAATGAGGACTGTTGTATTTCTCTGGATACTGATTACTAAATGTACACATAAAACCACATTTTCATGGAATCACATTGAAATTATGATGTTGTTAGAAATTTTTCTCTTATAGAATGTTTGGTTTCTTCCATCCTTGAGTTTTGAATGTATTGTACAGCCTAATATCTGAACAACTTATTTAATAATTTGTTAAATAATTAGCCTTGAAAATTCTGAAGCAGTCATGAGTACTGCAGTCAGTGAAAGACTTAATTCTTTAGACTACTGAATGAGAAAACCCACTAAATAATGTTACTTCTCAGCTCCCCCGCCCCCACTGCCATTGCAGCATTGCACATCTGCTCTTGGCTGAGTGCTTTATTTAATTCAGTCAGAAAGCTGCAAAAAGCTCATCCAAGTTCATAAAGTTTGGACATTATTTTCTACTGTACTTGAAGTCTTAAAAAGTACACTTGAATTTTCATTATGTTTTTGCAAAACTAAGTATATAGTTTTTCATAAATTATGAAGAGCACATTTATAGTTAAATAGTTGAAGTTAACAATTATAAACATGTAATCATTTTCAAAAATATTTTTTGGTTTGTAAAATACAGTTATAATTGCTTTTGTGATTTTCCTAGGTACTAATATGCAGTGCTTGTCAAGCAATTCGGACTAAAAGTTGTATCTGGCTGCAATAACCTTCAGAAATTGCAGCAAGAATAATTTTGGAGTATGCTGCTAACATATTGTGATTCTTGACATGTCAGAATTGATCACTTGCTGAATAGACCCCATTTGGAACAAGTTATAAGCAGTCACTTCTGCGACAATAGAGCTTTCAATGAGATAAGATCAAGTCACATTTGTGTTTTGGCATAAATAATTGTTTTGTCTGTAGTCAAGATTAAAAAATAAAATCCAGTCCCCACTATTCCCCAAATAACAAACTAGTATAATTTAATTTATTTTAATTAAGCTATTTGAAATAATGAAATTTTAGTGATATTTAGTGATATCAGTAGCTTTTGGAGAAGTTTCACTGTTCTGAAATACTGCTTTCACATATATTTTCTCTGTTTAATGTGTTCATTTCTGTTAAGACGTTGAATTGAATAACAGAGTCAATGGGCCCCGCCCATGCATTGTTCAGCACAAGTATTACAATGAATTTAGAGCAAAATCATTTAAAATGCAGAAATCATTGAGCACTCCTTTCTTCTGATGGTGCGATACAGATGTCCCAGGAGCTGTGGGCAGTCACTGCCACCCTGAGCAGAAAAGTGATGAAAGCCAAAGATGTGGCTGTTGGAGTAGAGGGTTGGAGGGAAAAGAGGAAATTCTGTTCTGTCAACAGAGTATTATGTACTGTGATCTTTCAGATGTTTTCTCTTATAAATCAGAATTTTTGCCCTTTTTTCTCATATGCAGCTTGTCTTAAACTTGTTTGGATCAGTCCAGTGGTTTTATTTATGTACTGAGAAAACTATTTGTTTTTGGGGAGCTGATGTTATGTAGGACTTATAACATTCATGCCTCTAGTGCAGCACTCACTGGGCAAGCAATCAGTGCCATTTCAAAATATCACATTTGATAAATCTCTCTTTTTCTTCCTCTACAACAAAAGACTACCAGAGACTTGTAAACCCAGGGTAGAATATACTATCAGCTTCAAAATATCTGTCTGCTGCATTAACCTGAGGGTTTTAGATGAGATGAAGGGAAGATTTAGACACTACATTAAAATAGTCTCTTTGGAAAGAAGGGAGAGAAAGTGATTTAAAGTATTATGTCCTGTCTTTTAGATCAGTATTATTTTTTTACAGTGTGTATATAATATCCAGTATGCACAAAAAAAAGCAGTAATGAATATAGATGTGGTGCAGAATCTTCAAAATAATATTAAAGCTGTTCCCATTTTAATTTTTTTTTAAAGTTAGTTTTACAATGTAGTGTGGAAACTAGTTCATGTGCACTACAGTTCAAATATATTTCAATTAAAAGAGTGGGTTTAGAGGTAATTTTCTCCGTAACTGTTTCACATGTTATAGAGTCATATTTGTTATACATTTTTATATGTTACACATTTTTTAACTATCATCTGCAACTCATATTTAAATAGTTTTTATAACTCTATATGGTCTGTGTGCGTCTGAAGAAGCAGAGACACTGCCCCTTTTCACCATATATTGTCATTATTGCTTTTTTGCAAGGGTTGTTAGACAGTAGCTGATAAGCAGTAACCTTGAATTCTGGGACATCATACAAAGTTACGACAAAAAAAACCCACAGGTTTTGTCTAAAACATCTCAGTCCAAGCAAGACAAAGAACAATTCTGATGTTATCTACCTAGTTTAAATGCTGCACTAATGAGAGAAGGATTAAAAGAAATACATGAGGAGCTTTGAGTTTACATAGCCTTTCAACAAATAAACATAAATTCTCACATTAAATTGCATATGTTAATGCAGTGCAACTGTAAAAGCTGTAAACGGTGGTTCAATCTATGGGATCAGAATAGGGTTAACCTGAAGGGGTTTGTTTTTGTTTTAAAAAGGGTAGTCATCCTCACACACAAAACAAAACCCTGAAATATGTGTGAGTGTGTGTGTGTGCGTGCGCGTGCGCGTCAGGTCTTCAGTACGACCTGTTTTATTTGACATTTACTTGCCATATTACAGATGTAATAACTGCTATTTTTATTCAACATATATAAACTAGACGTTGATTTCTTTTTAATGATAATGTAAATATATTGGAAAATATATCTATAGTCTCTAAGATTTTGATTGATGTTATTAATCTGCCAAAAGTTAGACCAAACTACACAGCCTGTAAGTGGTTATAGAGTATTTGGTTATATCTCAGATATGAACCAGAAAATTGAGAATTCACATCCAGGCAGATCCAGATTTTTCTGTTAGGAAAAAAAACCCAACAGATTTAAACAAGGGCATGTTCTACACAAACCCCTCCACTTATCATTTAAACAGAAATGAGTCTATTGTAAATGAATCCACTCTAACACCAATTGTCTGCCACACGCAATAGTTATATCTAACACTTCATTTTACCTCTTTTGTTAAGATATTTTCATTGGAAACACTTGAAAATGCACATAGTTTATATCTCATAGTATCATTTATCCCCCTTTCTGAATTCCAGGCACAGCATCAGTCTGGAAATACAAAACACTTTCTTCCAAGTCATCCCCTGCATACAGAATGTTTTTTCTAAGCTAATTTACACGAGTATGCTTCTGTTTAACACCCATTTCTTCAAGGCTGCATTAATGACAATAAAGACATCCTTACATATAACAATGATTGTAGTCTCTGATGAATAACTTTGTGGTCTTATTTATTACACTGCAAAGTTTTCCCCAAGACCATATTACACTTATACCTCTGCATAAATTTCTACTAGGAGTGATCTGTCTAATATTTCCACGTCACAGTATGCTTGTCAAACTCCTGTTTCTATAGAAAAGAATGACTTATATGAATTATATAAAGAATTAATTATAAAATCACAAGGAGTTTTTAATGTGTCCTTCAGGAAATGTTTAAAAGACCCACAAATAATTGCATATAATAGTCATTAGAGAGTTGGACATTTAGCACTAACACTCTTTTAGGAATGTATCCCTCTGAATACCTAGTAGCTGATTTTTTTTTTCCCCATTTATGTTTAAAACGTATATACAATTAAGGAAACAAACTACTGGGTTCTGATATTTGTATACTAGTATAAATATTTGCAATGTCAAATATTGATAAAATTTGTGTGAAAAGAAATAATCACTACTATTAATACAAATGTGTTTTATTTGTGTATTTTGATATGTATCTTTGCACTTGCCTTTTTTCTTCCAAAATTCAGCATGGAAATGAAAATTGTTATGTATTAGCTATTATAAGTTTTACTACTTATCTCAAATGAAACCAGAATGACAGTTGATTGCAAAAGATAATTGCATAGCCAGCATTCAGACTTTACATTAATCTAAGTAGCTTGTATTCATAATCTTTATTATATCAAATTGCTAATACTTAAATTGAATCATATTATGAAGATTAATTTTCTGAGGAATTAAATAAAAATATTCTCAGGTTTGTGCAATATTTCTGTATTTGTGTTAAAACTGTATTCTCATTAGTTCAAATGTGAGTACATTTTAGTACAGAGTAGATTGTAAATGGGACAAAAATCAGAAGTACAGCATCCTGTGTTGACATGGAAAAGTGACTATGCAATGCATAGAAAAATACTTAATTGTCAGCATAAAGATAAAATCAATTTTTCATGAGAAGTTAACATTTATAGTGAGTTTTCTGTTGTTGTTGTTATTAACAAACCTGTATCTATTTAAATAATTTCCTCTTACTTGACATTCTATTGTGTGCACACTGTTGGCTGATTTAATGACTCATTAAACCCCTCAAAATGAAAACAGGGATAATATAATAAAAAGCAACTTCAGTAAATCATTAAAGCATGGCCCATTTGTGTTTATGGTTAATGTCTTTGTAGGACAAGAAAACAGTATCAGAATAAATAGGGATACTAAGCTTTTAAGACTTATTTTCTTTAATAAATGTTTCCATAGTTTTAAATCCTCACACTGAAAATCTGTTAAGTTTTACTTTGTCCTCTATTTATATATTTACTCTAATATACTTAGCTTGAGCTACACCATATACTATACTTTTATCCTGCAAAAAATCCACAGAAAAATAGATAAGATGAAAGATTGGCTTTAATTTTCAGTAGCACATTATTTTTAAAAAGACTGGCTAAAAGACCAGTATGGAATATAAGCTTGGACTTTTTATTCATAATGTAAATGACAGTGCATGGGTGTGTATTATCACCTGTCTAAAAAGTCTAAGGGAGCTACCGGTGGTAGCTTTGCTCTGGTCCCTGCTGCAGGCAGGGCAGAGGAAGCAGCTGCCAGCACAGCCTGGGGCCGCGGGGAGCAGAACATCCACCCCAGGTGTTGGGAGGAATTTCCTTGGACCAAGATAGCAAAATACGGGGCTTTCTGCCAGAAAGGCACAGGTGGATGGAAACTCCTTGCTGCAGCTCTGTCTTCTCTAATGACTTTAAGTTTCTGTTTGAAAAAAAGCTAAAACTTCTAGTTTTACTCCAATAAAGCAGAGCACTTTTGAGTCTAAAAGTGGGGGGTTTGGAGGGGGCATTTGAGGGGAGGGTGTCAGGGGGGTTTTTGAGAGCTTAGGTTTTTTTTGGTCCAGTCATTTACTATAACCTTTTAATTTATGATTTAAAAGTTTAAGTTAGGACAGACATAGTTCTCGCCTTTATATTTTTAAATTAAAATGCTATCCAATTTGTTTTCCAGTTGCACCTCATTATAAATGGCTGCATCATTACATTTGTACTGGCACATATAATTAAAAATTATATTCTCTGTCTGATAAATAAACAAACTTATTTTACAACAAGCTTAGTATTCTGTCCACATGTTTTCTGAACCTCCAGTTCAGCTGGGATGTAGATTGGAAGTCTAGCATATACACAACTGATTTTATCAAGTCAATGTTTTTTTAATATTCCTCTTAACTGGCAGAGAATATTTTACAGAAGAGCAATGGCATGGAGAATAAAGTGAATCTAAGCTCTACCAAAACATTGTATTCCTGTAATATATGGGGTTTTTTTTCACTGGAAAGAATAGCAATTTAGAGCTTTTTATTTTCTTTTCATTTTTTTAATACCATTAAGATGAGGACTTGATTTTTTTAATATGTTCAGAAGATAAATTTTATTTCAAGTGGAAAGAAATACAATTATGTCTCTTGGCCTGTATTATGCAAGAGGTCAGATTATATTATACAAAGTTCTGCTGTCTGGATTTATAATAGAAATATCTCTAGTCTATAAAATTAGCTTTATTTGTTCATTGTTTGATCTTTTATGTCAAGGAGGATGAGGATAGGTTTTATTCTATGTAAAGATTTTGAAACAGTTGAATTTTTAGTTCTGGAAGCTGTGCTCTTCGGTGTCCTCCTTGCATCTTAACAACACCAATGTCATACTCCACTCCATTTGAAATAAAAACCTTGCCCTCTGCACTCATGAGGCTTGATGTGGGTCAAGTTTGATTATCATGGGAGAATGTAGCAGAAGGTTACAAGTGGAGACATGATAGCTGCCACAGGAAGGCAACTACTACAGATGGCTTTAGATATCACAACAGATAGATTGAGCTGATCTCTGAATTCGTCTGGGAGAAAATGTACAGAAGGAGGGATAATGTGTTCTTGTGGTTGCTAAGCAGATGGCCTTTTGCATTTTGTGCTAATTGTGGCTTTTCATCTAGATGGGTGCTTTTGTACCTGGGTGTGCTGAGCTGGAGTGATCAAGCCTAGTGGCACAAAATACATGGTCAGCTCAGGACTTTGGTATGAGAAGGTGTGAACTCTTGGCCAGGCCTGGGCTTTTCCTTTGCTCTCTCTGGTACTTGAATAGCCTTTACCAGTGCAGAACCAAGAAGCAAAACCCTCAACTTATCCTAAAGGGATACAATGGAGGGCTAGTCATAACCATCTTCGAAAATTAGGTCATCACCATAGAATTAGAAGGTGTTTCCTAATCCTTCTGCAAACATCAATGCAACTGGATGTTGCTTGTTTTAACAAGTGTTCTTCTGGTTGTTAATTTCTTAGAGTCACCTTAGAAGCTGAGAGGATGCCAAAGATATAATTTTGTGTAAGATACAAAGTAGAGAGAGGTCTCTATGGGATATGCATATTCTAACGTTAGCTTGTTTGTTTAATCACCTTTCTGAATATTGGCTTACAGTCAGTAGACATTTGCTTAAAGGAATGCAAGTTCAACATCATCTATAGAGAGGGTTATTTTGGTTGCAGCTTTTAGTGTTGTGCCCTCTGCAGTTGTTATATGTTTCAGGCAGTGAAACTTCTTTCATTATCCTATAAAAATATTTTTTTCACAGCATATTTTTTTTTGTCAGCTTTGATATTCCTAGTGGAAGAGCAAGCCAAAAGTGAAAATTATCTTGTTGAGTATGTAAAATCGGTACATACGTGAACAGACCATCTTCCCTCATCATAGAGGATCTCAAATTAATCCACAGCAAGATATCCTCTGAAGTTATACATCAGTCAACTGTTTCAGTTATTTTATGGGGGGGAGTTTTGTTTTCATTGTATTGACTTCTAATGTGTCACAAATACTCTATACCTTCAGAAGTTGTTTGGGTTCACTCAAAAAAGTGACATATTCTTTTGAACAACACATTTTGGTAACAGTGGTCTGATCACAAAAGATAATCCAAAAAAAAAAAAAAAAAAAAAGAGTGGTTAATACCTGTAGTTTTAAATTTCAGTCAGTTTTAAATCTGCACAGTTTTGACTTTACATGCAAAGGTACTATAGCAAGAGATTAAAAGGGCTTTGAATCATATTTTGAGATCATAAATGATAAATTGGGAGCAAATAAAATTATAGCAGCTGTTGTATATCCCAAAACAGAGGGAAAAGAAAGTAACCTCATTCCTGTATTTAGTGTCGGTACTCCTGTACACATTGAATCGTTATAGGCAACTTTGTATGCACTTATTCATTTTTCTTTTTGTAAATAAGCATTAAGTTGGAGAAGCAAAGCTTCTGTTCCAATGTTGTAACTTTAATATTTGCTAATTTATTTGGAAGGTAGTAGTTCCTCTCATTCTTTGAACACACAAGATAGCGGAATGCTGTTAATGTAACGGGGCCTGTCAACTTTCCTGTCACAATTATTAGTTGTGTTTCAAGCAAAATGTTTTCCTGAATTTCCTGCCAAATCAGCAGAACTTTAGTCTGCTGTTGCTATGGAGTCTCTTCTTACGAGGAAGCAGGAACTCTGATGAAATCTTTAAATATAATTCTAATGTCTTTATCAAAAAGGTGTTTATTCTTTAGCCAGTTTTTCCCCCCATTTCATCAGTGAAGATGTGTATCAATGAAACAAAGTATGGTGAATGTAAGCATGCAACAATCTCTCTATGTGTGCATGATATATAATAGATGTATAGATGGTTCTTTAAATAGCATAATTTGTATAAATTAGGATGCTAATTCTTCTCAAATATTCTTTTAAATTAATCTTAAGTATTTGAGTCTTCTTTAAGCTTGCCTAGAGTACTTGATTTCTTCCGTTAGCTCATCAGAACCTAGGTAAGGTACTTTGTTTGCTGTCTTACTGGAAAACCATGTGTAGCCCAGCTCTTTATGATCTTCCTCCAGATACCGCTGACAGTTCTGCTCAGCTGCTGCATCAGAGCAAAGCTCACTGGGTCAAGCTCAGGCCTAGGTTCCTCCGGGTGCTCCCTGCCCAGTGGAGCCAAGCTCCACCCTGCAGCCCTCTGGCTCTCTAACACGGTGACAATTTGCCTTCATTTGTGTTTCCCACTAGGGTTTTGTAGCTACATCTTTTAATATTAGTAGGAAATTGCAGAACTTTGGAATTTTCACTTAGTGGCATATCAAATTCAGCAGCTCTTTTAAAATTCTTGATAAATTTTAAGGCTGGTATGGAGCCCATACAAATTTTTGTTGCATAATTAGTGATGTTTGCCTTGACATTTTACACGATTTTTGCACTTGGTTTTTTTTTTGTCTTTCAACACAAAGTCTGCATCCAGCTGTGAAGTTTACTGTACATTAGGCTTAGCAGACAATTCTCTAGTTCCAACCAAAAAATTTGTACACAGTTGATATACATGGGTCTGTACTAAGCCAAGCCTGTAACTCTTGTTTCCTGCAAAGAAAGATCTCCCCAAGGATTGAACTATCATATTTGTTAACGTCTTCACAAAGTCACTGTAGAAATCTTTTAAGTAAATGAATGTGAAATACATCCCTATCCTCTGTTATTTTTTATATACAATGTATTTATATTTTGTTTGTGGATATCGCTGGTGGCATAGAGAGACTGGAAAACATAGTACATCTCCAGTAGTCACTCTTACAAGCTATGGAGGGCAACAAGACCCTGGCTTTCTTTATCATCCTTGGAGGGTTTATATGCCAGTGTAACATGACTGAGTGAGATGCTACCATTTTACCACTGAAAATCCTAAGGAAGTGGTTGCAAAGACAAAGCTTTGAAAATGGATAAACTGAATTTTTGTATTCTGCTTTCAGTACAAGGACAAGGAGAAAATAAGGTTTAGCAGCTGTAAAAATAGATGAGAGACAGACTGAAAATAGCAGAATTTTGAAAGTAAAAGTCTGGTTCACTCAAGTTCACACCAGGTTGGAAGGAGATACAGACTTCTGGCATCCAGAGTTGAGATTGATGTGGCAAGCAGATTACTCAGATTACTCAGAACTCCAGGTCCTGGATGCTTCTTAAATCCCAACAGTGGAATATTCCTAGAAGACAAAGCAAAATTCTGGAAGTCAATAGCATGCTGAAGAGCAGTTACTGCTATGTCTACAGACAGCACTCAGTATCCCTTACTGGGGTGACATAAATCCTTTCCTCCCTGTGAACATTTCCCGTTCTGGTTTTGATCTTTTCATTTTTAACCCCAACTGGCTTTTATTTGACACTATATTGAAAAAAAATCTGTTAAGGAAGAAGCACTAGATGGCAGAGAGAAACAAAAACACACACTGGAATGTGAACCAGCACATTAAACCTTAAAAAATCTGCAGATAAAGAGAGGGTTGCTGTGGTTTTGGTTGTCCCTTGGCTTCCTTGTCTTAATTTAGCAACATACACCTTTGAATTACTATAATATCAAGCAATGAAGAAAGGAGACAGAGGAGCATCTGTGCTAACAGCACTGCACATTCAGGGATTATTCCACTGAGATTATGTGGACAGAGATGTTCAGTCTGTTAAAATGAAATCTCTGTGATACTGCTGTAGTGACAGGGACATGAAGATGCTATGAAATCAGTTCTTCTTGCTGTTGGTTTATTTTCCTTGGTTTAAAAAAATAAGCTATATGAGAGCATTTGAAGATTTATTTTTCTCTTATTTAGTATAATTTTCACACATATTTTCAGTAAGTTGCATTGAATTTTAGATTCATTAGTTTGTTGCTGTTTTGTTTTATTTTTTCCCAGATCAGCATACTCAATAAACCTGGTTTAATTCTAAAACTCAGCGTCTAAATAGCTTTATACGCTATGTACATCTCTACTTTTTGTATCAAACATCCACTGTATTACTATATTCAATTCTGATTGCCACATTTTAGGTGTGTAGAAAAAAGGCAGCTGAGCAGCAAAATGGTTGAAGATCTGATCAAAAGAAAAGAAAAAAACCCAAAAACAACCCAAACTGTTGGAGATGGTTAAAGGAACTAATTCCCTTTCAGGGATCGTATGCCTAGGAGATTCTTAAAAAATGGGACAGGGATTAGTCATTCCAAATTTCCATTGAATACATTGAAGAAGTAATAGGGCTGCACTGCAGCTCAAATGTTAGATTTAATATTAAGAATGTCATCATAAAAATGAGAACTCTTCAGCAATAGATAGTGTTGCCACAGGAGTTTGCACTGGTAAAATTATCACTAGCTGAGTAAAATGGAAGTGAATCTTGAGAGCAGATTACGGGGGAGAAGCCCCTTCCTACACAAGTATTTCTGTCATTGGTGATGCATGTGAAAAGTCTTTCAAAACTGTAAAACACACCAGTAAGGAGCTTTGTAATCCTTGTAAGGCTTAATCTAGAACTGAACTCTTCCCAAGTACTTAGTATACATTTTGTTCTTCATTTAAAGTGTGTGAAATAGATGGTAAAATTCTAAAGTCCAGTATGGAAAATCCTCTGTAAGCATATACTTTGTCTGTAAGCTATCTGTAGGTCCAGGTTCAATTAATTGTAAAGCAAAATACTATCAGAATGCATCAGAAGCAGCATCAGCAGCAGGTCAAGGGAGGTGATTCTCCCCCTTCACTCTTGTGAGACCCCACTCACTGTGTCAAACTCTGAGGCCCCCAACATAAGAAGGACATGGACCTGTTGGAGTGAATCCAGAGGAGAGCCACAAAGATGGTCAGAGGGCTGGAGCACCTCCCATACAAGGACAGGCTGAGAGAGTTGGAGTTGTTCAGCCTGGAGAAGAGAAGGCTCCAGGGAGACCTTATAGCAACCTTCCGGTACCTAAAGGGGGCCTACAGGAGAGATGGGGAGGCACTCTTTATCAGGGAGTGTAGTGATAGGATGAGGGGCAACTGTTTTAAGCTCAAAGAGGGTAGCTTTAGATTGGTTATTAGGAAGAAATTATTTATTGTGAGGGTGGTGATGTGCTGGAACAGGTTGCCCAGAGAAGTAGTGGCTGCCCCATCCCTGGAGGTGTTCAAGGCCAGGCTGGATGAGGCTTTGAGCAACCTGGTCTAGTGGGAGGTCTCCCTGCCCCTGGCAGGGGGGTTGGAACTGGATGATTTTTAATGTCCCTTCCAACCCAAACCCTTCTATGATTCTATGGTAAGATGAATACAGTGCACTCACCAACTCACAGAAAAGCCTGTTTACTGTGAAAGAACTGGTTGGTCTGCAGTTGTGTGGGCTACATAAAAACTTCCTCCCTGAGTTCTGCCATCACCTGAAGTAGTAGAGTCTTTCAGAGATGGTCAAATATTGCCATGTATTCCTGAATTACTGCTGCACATAAACTCTGAAATTTCTTGTGGAATCTTATGAGTCACAACTGTAACTTTTTCAGTTGTTTGCAAAGGTTAAATTTCTTCAAGAGACAACAAACTTTCTGGGTCTGTTTAGAGACAGTACAATTTAGGAGCTGTAATAGTTTTTGAAAAATTGTTTTGTACTTGGAAAAGATCTTTAGACTGAGGACAGTAACTCAGGCTTTCTGTAGAATGTGTCAGCTCTACAAATATTTATTTATTATATAGTGTACTACAGTCTGATATATAGTAAAAGATATTTGAGAGTCTAATAGTCTCATATGTTTGAGGAGTCTTAAGGACTGTATTTTTGTGATTGAATTGAACACACAAAATCTAATGTACAAGTCCTTTAATATTGACAAGAGACAGACATCTTTACAAGGGCTTCGTCACGTCTAACTGTTACACTTTTATTAGGATGTTAGAGTGTTAAGATGCTAGGAACTCAGAGGAAAATCAGCTGAATATCTTAAATTATTTGCTTACCTTTTATATCCCAGAAGCTGAAGGGCACAAATGCTGTGTTAACTTTAGCGCTTTTTGCTACAGCTTTGGAATTCTGTGTCAGTGTAGTGTTTTATGAGGTTCTAAACGCTATTTAATTTCATGTGGGCAGAATGTCCTTCTTTCTCATTTGCATGTGTTGAGGACAGCATTATATAGCCTTATATGTGCTTAAAAAACTAAACCAGAACAATATCGTATTTTGGTTAA
Organism: Pterocles gutturalis; assembly: GCF_000699245.1. NCBI lineage: Eukaryota > Metazoa > Chordata > Aves > Pterocliformes > Pteroclidae > Pterocles > Pterocles gutturalis. Next base: position 57,052 of record NW_010128131.1, read on the forward strand.
CTATTAACAGTTAAACTGGTTTCCAGCAATAGGGACAATCTAAATTTTCTCTGTCATCTATATCACGTATACACTGAATTTATATGAAAATTAAGGGGTTTTAGTTTGTTAATTCAGACTTGCTAACATACATATGAAATTGCATATAAATAGGAAAAATCAAGAAAACCTACTCTGTTGACACAGTTATATATGCTGTAACTTTGGTGGTGAGATGTATTACAGGAAGGATGACATCAAAAGCCTGACAGGTTTTGGTTTTCTCATTTGAAATCTAAATATAAATTTTCTGAAGTTTTAAAATTATTTTTAATGCCTGTGACAACTTCACCTAAAAACCTTCTTTACATACCAGCGATTTTCAGAGTCTCCCTTGATCCACAACTGTAACACTGTTAGCTCTTGCAAGAAAAAATGCTGTCCTCACGCAGTTCTACGGGCCCGTGGAGCATTGTTAAAACAAGCAAATGTTAAGTGTTAATCTTTATTGGTCTGTGAACTTAATCATGCATAACCAGGAAGAGTTCGGTTTTTTTAATTAAATTGCCCCCCATTCGTTACTTGCATTATCCTCAAAGGAATATCAGTGAAAAGGGTCAAAGTCTGCTGGACCTCTTGCTGTTCATTTAAATTAACACATCTTCTGATCATAAGTGTACATGTTGTGCTAAATGTGGAGATTTCTACATATTAGAGAAATGGGAATTCTTTCTGAATGACAGAATGAGATCAGGATTTCTGGAAAAACTGTTTGGCTGCAGCCCCTATTTGTGAGTAACATGCACAATTTTTTATAGTAGCTGGCATCTATGAAAATTCTGGTACAATAAAATGTCTGTTACAAATTACTTTTAAAAAATTATACAGGGTAGTTTAATAGTATCTGAAGAAAAATATATCTTCTTTTATTAGGTTGTCTATGACAGAACCAAATAACTGTTTGAAAACAGTCTTGGAGAGGGAAATAGGAGGGAGGACTTTACCTCATTATTCATATACCTGTCGTATTAATAGCAATCACTATTTGAGAAGCTACAAATTTTTCTTCATTCACATAGCATGTACTTATCCCAGGGACTAGCTGAACTACATATGAGAACAAAGATAATTCACTTGCATAAATTCTTCCAAGAAGGTATTATTAGATTTCATGTTGCCTGTTTCCATTTTGAAAGGCTTTTTTCAGGGTTTTGTAACTTCCTAATATGTGCAGGCCACAGTTTCAGGTGATTTATTATGGCTTCTCTGCTGAAGCTGGGAAAAGAATACCACAAATCACTACCAGTTTGTGGTTTTGGTACCATAGAACAGATTATCATAAAGGAAATCTCATCAGTAGACAGTTTGTTTTCAGAGAATAAAGGCAAGGATACACAATGATTTTGACCTGAAGATCTACAAAGGACTTTATTGTCATGTTAGATTATTTCACAGTGCATTGACACTATCAACTAGCTCAATGACTGCAGAATGTTAAGGATTTTGCTAAAATCACTGCAACTTCTCAGTCACCAGCCTAAAAATTATAAATTCATATACCTGCTTCTTTTGCATCCTTAAAGATCTTTAGAAGGAATATGACATGTCTGCATTCTCAGACATGTCTTGAGTCTTACTGTACCTGTTTTGAATGCATGTAACACATGTAATGTAAAACAAGGAGACATCTATGTTATCTTAATTTTCCATGCAGCAATGGTTTTGCAATGAATATCTACAGTGTTTGATACTTTGTTAGCATTGCAAAATTTCCTTCCTATTGCTGTTTTTAATTGCTTCAAATTTGACTGTATAAAGTCGGAGAGGCCAAGATGCCCATAGGAAATGTGTAGGTATAATGCAGTGGCATCCCAAGAAAGTCGTAATGGAATCAGCCTGTACCCGGGGGCCTTTTTCACTGCAGGACCCCAGGTGATGGTATGCCCTGCATTGCAGGACACACAGCAGGCCCACACAAGCTTGTTTTATGTGCAGCCAGGTGCAGCTTGGGATTTGTATCAAATCAAATTGTCTTTGTGGCCGTGTTTGCCTTTCTACTGGTGAAACAGTGTTTATTGAGTGCTGCAGAGCAGTTAGCTGAACACTACTTGGTCAAGCTCATTCTGCCCCTCCTAATTATGCTAAATTTACGATAATTTCCCCATGAATAATTTTGAGTTCCCTTTTCTGAGGATGCTGTGTCTTGCAAAATGTGTCCCTACTTCCAGGCCCATTCTGTTTAGCAAGGAAAGTGCTTCCACTGTGCACCACATGGCCATATAGAGACACCTGTGCCTGTCCCATACCTATACTATAAATAATTAATATATAGTTAGAGTTGACATCCGCACTGTTCCATTGAACTAATTGAGATTATCTAATGTTTTCACGCAAGTGACTATCTAAAATAGAATTTTCTGCTTGCTAGATGTTCATGTATCCTCATCAAAGTTACTTAAAGGTTATCATCTTCCTTATAAAAAAAAGTGATGGAAGGCAACTTCCATCCAGCCAAAGTCCAGCCAAAGATCACGCTATAATTTTTGGTCATTCTAGTACATAAACTGATGGAAAAGCAGACAAATTTATTTACAACTTCCTTCCAGTTAATTCTGAGTTTTGGCAGTCTCAATTGTGCCTGTAGCCTCAGGCAGTCAAGAGATAAAAACCAACAACTGTAGAGCAGCTTCCAGTTAATAAATTGCAAACTATCACAGGGGACAAGTTAATAATACTTTCTGACCTGAGTGAAAACAAAAAACATAATTTGAAGAATTTGTCACTGACCTAATTTAAAAAGCCCTCCTGTCGGGTACACAATATGGAAACATCTGTTACTTGTCCTGGTAGTTCATTTATACTCCTTTTCTTAAAAGTTGTAATCTTGCCAAATATTTACTTTTGTGTTTTACTTACTAATTAACTGTCATTGCTGTGAATAGTGTATTTAGTATAAAGGGAATTACATATTCTGTTCCTTATTAGTGTGCTTTAAAGCCACACCAAAAATGTACTGATATTTGGATGCTGCTTTGTAGTCTTTCAGAAGTATAAGTTTGCAGTTTGATTGATTAGTTTCCACTACCGAAGAGAAGCAGCTGCAGCTCTGAATAAAACTCTGCTAATGAAGCTTTCAAAGTGGTGATCAAAAGCAGACTTTGCTCTTTCAATTGTACACTTTTCTGAAGATAACTAATTGTGCTGTTTCAGCAAAATGTGCATATCAAAGCAGCTGAATCATGCATTTCAGCGGGAACTTTAGAGTATGTTTAACACATTATGATGGCTAATCTGTCACGTTTGGTCTGTCAGTTTCAGAAGAGTAGAAAGTGATTATTTTTAACACTTGATTCACGTAGTCGATCAAGAGTCTGGATATGAAGCATATTCTATATTTGCTCACAGACAACTATATTTACATGTCTGTGAAGACACACATGTCTAGATCACTGTTACCTTATGAAATAGTTTTGATAAAATGTTTAAACCACATAAGTTCATGAAGAATTTCAGTCTGCTGGACAGACAAGACAAAGTTGTATGAGGGATTTGGGCACAATGCCATGGGCTGCCATTAGGTTTTTGTCAGATGTCCTGGAATAGTCTGCTAGAATTGAATTTTTAACACATTTTGGCATCTAAAGACAAAGCCATGTACCTTCAGGAATTTCCCTTTGTATGTTCAGGCAAAGACAAATTGTTCCCAGCTCAGTCAAACCTCCTTGTACTGCTGTACTAACTTCAGAAGGCAAATTTTGCTGCCTAAAGTGGGTTCTGTGCAGCAGTTTTTAGACTGTTCTGGCACTGAAGCCACCTACTTCACATTAGTTCCACCACTTTCTGAAACACTTCAGTCCCTTCTGCACTGTAGGAAAACCCACACACAGTAGGGGCATACTTTGTTGTGCTAAAAACTGTCAAGAAAATAAGAAATAAAACCAAATCGAAACTATAGACATAATAAAATCAACTGGCTGAAAGATATTAAAAAAATCCAACAGCCCACACATGGGGTGAGCAGTTGAACTGAATTACTGATAATGACATTTTATATAATTTTTAAACTTCTTTTTAAAGTTTAAATGACTCCAGTGAATTTTCCAGGCCATACAGCAAAGAACCTATGGCAGACCCACCCAGCTCTCCTGACAAAATATATTTGTCTTGTCTGTTGAGTAGTTGTTAATGGCTTTGTAGCTACAGGTTTTGTCTATTTAATCCAAATTATCTCTCACGTTAGCCACTGTTCCAGAATGAGTCCAAGGACTTTGTTATGGTTTTCAGTTTTAAATTGATAAGGCACATATAGCAACCTATAGCTGTCTGGGTGGTGTATCTACGTAATAATGTCATGGGACTACTTTGAGTGATATTGAATTAGGTAGCTCCTCTGGATGACAGGGTTTTTCTTTTAAGTTAATGCACTAGGTGTCATTACATGGCCTGCCCACTATGTCTTTATTCTGGATATTCAAACTTTAATAATAATTACATATCTATTGTGCAGTATCCTATTTTTGGCTGCTTTTACACTCGACTTTGAAAATACTTGTCTTTGTGAAGATATCTTGGGATGCCTAAGATAAGATGTTATTCTAAATAGTTCAAAATGGTTGTAAATGTTAGCTCTTGAGAAAACAACATGCCAAATGATATTTTCAGGTTTTGTATCAGTAGAGGATAACTTGAATGGTGTACAGAAATACTCTGACCTTTCTAAATGCTTATCAGGCCAGTAACAGGAATTATTATTGCAGCAAAACATTACTTTTTTTATTTATTATAGTGTTGTACATGGCCTCCACAGAAAAGATTAATTTTCTCTTTCATTCTGCCTTCCTTCTGTTTACATGTCTTTTTTAACCAATTTAATTTCAATTCAGTGAAAATACATGATTAAATCCTTGTTGCACGAAAGTAATCTTCCTGAATTTCTGTGAATTATTTTCTCCACAAAGTTAAAACCAAGACAGACAAGAGAAAGGCCAGATTAAGACAAAACTTCAAATTATTTTAGTATCATCTAAATTTGCTTCATATACAGTATATTCAAAGCCATCAGCTTTATTTCCATTCCTTATCAAAACAGAAATTAAGTGGAAAACCTTCCTTCCATTAGCACTGTTGTAAATGCTTAGCCAACCCTGCTTTCCATTCTCTGTTCTTCAGTATGAAACAGTACTTTCTAATACTTGATACTATTTTATGAGTTTTCAACAACCACATAAAATTATTTTTAGATTAAGTATGTATTTTCAGAATATCCTGATTTTTTTTAGCCAATACATTTAGAATATTCAGCCTAAATGTTACCACAGTGTCCAGACTTCTGAAATAAATTATTAGTATCCAAACACTCCACAGTTTGAATAGGAAACACAGGGGAAGGAATAAATAATAATAAGTGCTAGTTAAAAAATAAAAGAATAATGAAAACTTCAATTTCATCTACACCTTGTGTTATTTCCACATAAAAGATGTTCAGTTAAATCAACTTTTGTCATTCTCTAATTTTTTAACTAAAACCCCATTATTTCCAGTCTTTTTCAAAAATCTTAATATTTAGACATGTTTAACTCTTTTGAGGTAAGCATACAAACATATACTAAAGCAATGTACACCTGAAATGGAATGCATTAAAATAATTTAATTTGAGGTATGTGCTTAGTATGTCTGATTCCACTAATATAAGTTGATTTTTATGAGACTTAAATAAGAAAAAAAAATAATCAAGGTCGCTCTGGATGTCAGAATTGAGTTTACAGTAATGTATTTATGTAGTTATGTGTATATATAGGTATGTATCAATTATGTATCAGTTACACATAAATATAAACATAAGTATTTGCTCTTACTTTATTTGTTAGTTGGCAGTTGTCATGCATTGCTCTAAAATGTAACTTGTCCTTTAGAGGCACAGTCAGTCATTAGAGGTATTTCAGAGGTTTTACTGTCTTGTAATCCTTACAAGGTTTTTCTGGATTATCTCATTATTTCACCAGCTCTTTTCACTCCCTTCACTGCTGATATGATCTTTTTTAACTAAGGTTATAAAAAATGGACAAATTAGGTGCCCTATTTTGAGAGCTGTTTAAACAGATACTCTGTGCAACTGCAGGTTTGCTAACAACTATATTTGCAATAAAATGACCACACACCAATTAGTTTGAGGAACCTTTGAAGAGATGCATTAGCCACATGTGGAATGAGATGAATGGTTTCCCCAGAGTTCCCACTGGGCAAGCAGCCGTGTGGGGTACTACTCCCAGGTACAGTTTTTACCTCATATTCTGTCCCATTGCACTAGGTTTTTTTCTGAGCACATATGTATTCTTATACTTGAAGACAACTTCAACAAAAACTCTGAGATTCCTGAGGATGATGTGGAAATCCCTTCTGCTGGTGTCTAAACTCAAAGCTGTGCAAGAGTTATGAACAAAATGGGTTATTTTCTCAAATACTCTTTTGGAGTTTTTTTATTTAAAAATTTTTTACTTTCAAAAAATTTAGTTCTAATTACTGTTTATAAGTTTTTCAGAGGTCAGCTTAACCTGGGTAGAGTGAGCTGCATCTTGTGAAGTATATGTGAATTGAGGCAATTTGCAAAATTCTGATAATAAAAAATAATGTTAAGTAACCAAGTATGATGTTAATTTGAATTCAAAGCATTTCCTTAACATTAGAAAGTAAAAGAAAGAAGTGCATTCAGTTAAGTGCCTGTTCTCTATCATACTTTCTTCATTCCTGCAACTAGGGTTTTTTCCAAAAATCTCTCAACAAAACCCAGCTTTGGAATCTTAGTGTCAACTGAAGGAAACTTTTTTACTCTACTTCTTTGTTAAGGAAAAAAAAAATAGAAAAGGAAAGCTGTTTGTGTCATTGTTTTAGAATTTCCTTATTTTCTTTTTTTTTATTATTTTTTTTTTTCTGAAAAGAGGAACTTATTGTTTTCACCTAAATGTGGTTTTGGGTTTCTTTTTCCATTTTTTTTCCAAACTACACTGTTAATCTGCAGTTTATTTGCTAAGATAGTATTTTAAAAATCGGATTACATAAGAATCTTGGTGTGAAAACATTAAATTTCTGCTGTTGTTCATAAGAAAATGTTATTAATAAGCAGATGAAGTCACTCTGGAAGTCCAATGAGAATTACATTTTAGATGTCATTAATGCAATAATAGATTTGCCTTATTTCTTACAGAGGAATCCAAAAATGTCGTTACAAAGTCTTTTATAACCAGTAATTCACTTCAGAAATTAAAAGGTGTTTTAAAACAAATGGTATGTAAAGTTCTGGGAAGACAGCTGTTGGAATTCCTAGAAAAGAAATATCAGAATTAAATTATAAATCGGAAAGATTGTTCTTTTCAAGGTCTCCAACCCAAGTTCCTATTAGAATTTCTCCACTCTTCCTGCCACTGAGCCACAGATGTCTTTTCCCTGCTCTCAACCTACTCTTGAAATGACTCTTTAATGAGTCATCCCACGTCAGAGAATTAATGAAGAAGTTCAGTAGCACCCTCTTCTCACATTTACAGCGTGTTCAGTATTACCTTTGGGGTCCATGGATTTGTGTCTGTTTTCCTGTAAGGCTAGGAACCTTAGTTCAAATGACCTATACAACAAAATCCGTATTAAAAAAAATAAAAATATTGTGGGGCAGAAAATACAAACTAGATAGCCTTGACATGTAAAGCATTAGATCTTGTGCATCGAAATACTTTTGCTTGTTGTGTAGTCAGAGTGAGACTGGAAGCTGGAGAGCGTGTTGCACACCAGTAGCAAGACACTTGGCATGGCGCTGGGCACTTGCTTTTTTTTTCCTCTCAGAAAAAGTGCCTGTGTCATTAGTTAGTTCCAGGGTCCAGAAGGACTTTCATGATTATTTATAATTTCAGATTTCAGACTCTGTAGAGATTTGTTTAATTTCCTTACCTTGTGACTTCAGTTAGAGAAAAGAACCCCATTATCCTCATTATTCCTGGGCTCACAAAGCTGTAGGAATACTCATGAACAAACACAAAAATCTCACCACATGTTGTGTGGTACTCATTATATTCTTAGTGTGTAAATTTTTGTATTCCTTTTATCTTCAGATGCTTTACATTACTAATACATTTACTCATTTTCCAGTTCTGTTTTATTTTTATTTTTTTTTAAATTAATGACTTTTTACATTTAAATCTTGCATATTTTATATTAAACACATGCTGAAACAGAGTAACAAACAGGTCATTGGAAATAAGATGAACTTGCTAGAAACTTAGTACCAGTAAAGAGACTGGAGTTATTTCGTAAAGGAATGTATATTTGTGTCCAAAACTACTGAAGTGAACATGAAAGTGTAGCTGTTGCTAAGCAGAAGACAGATGGAGAAGCCAAGCTTTCTAGTGAAACTTTGGCTTAGTTCACTTCTCATCTCACTTATTCCTTCCCTCCTCAGCTTAAAGAGACCCCACTCTGCCAGCTGCTCCTTGAAAGCTGGCTTCAGTCACCCAGCTGTGCCTAATTTCAGAGTCCCAGGTGCAGTGGCACTCTGCCTGCAAAAGCTACATTGGTATGGACACTCCCCTAGGGAAAGCAGAGCAAAAGGCAACATTTTATTTTCCTTCCTCTTTTCAAGCTCTGATGAGCTGGGATGATTGAGAGAATCCAATACTTAAAATCTTCCTCAGTTGAAGTAAATAAAGTAATGGAGAGATTATTTTTTTTTTTTTTAACAGACTTTAGCATTTTCTGACAAGTGATTTAAAAAAGTATATTTCAATACTACTACTTGTGCTAGTTATTATTTTTCAACCCAGTTCTCTTT
>NW_010128131.1:65873-74563 GCF_000699245.1 Pterocles gutturalis
GCAGGGCTCAATAACTAGACACAGAGTCTCCCTTTCCACTTCTGTATCTGGGGTCCATGCCAGGAGGGTATAACATCTCATGTGCAGTTACCATATGCCACCGTTTAATCCTGATTCAGTGTGACAGTAAGATCCTTTTCCTTCTGTCATTTTATTCTGCCTGCTGATGTCAGTTTGTATCCCCAGTCTACCTTTCCTTTGCAGCAGTTCCACGAGCTGCACAGGTGTGTATCACTGTGTGTATATGATCTCGCAGCTGGAAGAAGGTACATAACCTTTTGTTGTAAAGGTCTTTTTGTCCATGTCTGTGACAGGAGAACATGAAAATGAATTCTGGAGATCATCTTCACTGCATTTCGCAATTAGTTTGTAATTTATTTATTTTTTTTTTAAATATTCCTCTTCTGATAAAATCTACTGGCAGTTCAAACAGAATCTCTGATGTCTTTGGTTAGTGCCAAATTTGTGCTTGTTCTGGCTGAAGAACTTATTATGAGGTATTTGATAGGAAAAGTGTTTTCCTACAAGGGCTTCATTATAAAATGTGTTGTCAGAAAATTCCTAGTTACTGATTTTTTTCTGACATATGAACAGTAAAGTCAGCTTAAGTGCAAGCCAATTGCATGAGAGTACATCTTTATTTTTCCTTTTTGTTTCCTTTTCTTCCCTCAAAATTTACTTGACAAATTTCCATTTAAGATTTGCATTTACACATTCTTTACATTACACTATGACCTACATGAAAAAAGTAGAGTATATGTCTCCACAGCATGGAGGAAAAAACACAAGCACATTAGTGAGGGCTTAACTGAATTTGTGCTGTGTTTATTCTGAATGCTTGGTTAGTAGTTTGGGCACTAGCCTAGGAGTGGGACATATCTGGCTTTCCAGTATTAACAAAGACTCCCTGTAGCACTTTGGGTACATGAATTAAAGTCTCTGAACCTCAGTGTCTGTCTGAAAAATGAGAATTTCATACCTCGTGCATGATATAGGGAATATTGTGGTGTGAGGTTCCCCGGTCGTAGAGTAACATTAGTATCTGATTCTGTTTTAAATACAAACTGTTCATCCATTTTCTGAGTCTGGTGGGCTAAAAGCATTGTAGTGATAGCTCTGCACTGAAAGCCAATATGGAAAAAATACTGGCAACTTCCTGGTGATGTCACACTGTTTCATCATCTGTAGCTGGGGACTGTACAAACCATACATGCAGTGCGAAACCTGTTCGTGTACCAGAACTGTAATTTTTAGAAGACTTGTCTCTGCCTCCTTCTTTTCCATTTCTTAGATTGCTTGTTCGCTCCCCTTCAACCTTACGTCCCTCCCTGAACTTTTATTTCCCAGTATCTCACTGTGTTTTTGACCACCTGAGGGTATCCCACCCTCTGCTGTTGCCTTCCCACTCCTGCCTGTCCCTGCCTTTCCACGCTGTACACACTGCCCCACAAATGGTGATATATTTCCTGCCCTTCAGCCTTGCAGACATGCATGGCTATTTGCTGCTGCTGTTCTGCCAGCTACTTACTCTTTCACAGATGCCTCATGCCCTTTTTTAATCCTCTTTGATGTCAGGGAACATGAACAAACATAGCCTTCTCCCTGCTCTGCACTTGGACCATGAGCCTTTCCTGTTGGCATGCAGCACTGTAAAAGAGATATTTATGCTTTTTATTAATTGGGACTAATAGGAAATTTTGTTTTTCTCTCTCTTCACCTGTTGTGATTCTCATGTTGTCAGTTATCTAGGAAGGATCCTACTATTAGGTTTAGTCTAAGTGTACAAATGTCTGCTAAACAAAGGTTAGCAGATCACTGTTCTTTGGATGGCTGGAAAAAATCCAAATTCTTTTAGTCTACTATAAATGTGTAACTGCACACATCATTTTGAGGTCTGCTATAGTTTTCTGAATCAGGGTTGTAGATGTTTTATACTTAGGAGGTGAATGGTCCCCCTGTAGATCCAGATCATTCTTTTCATGGGATACTTTTGTGTTCATTGGCTGCTTTGTTTTTTTTTTTCCCTACTAGGAATAAAATGTGAACAGGACTCAGTATAGGCTCTTGAGTAGAATTATTCTCTTATGTATGAACCTGCTCAAAATGGAAATATTCTCAGGGAAAAAAAAAAAAAAGACCTCTTTGTCTAATTTTTTCTTTTTAAAGAAATGAAAGAACAGTGAGTAATTTGCACAAAGAAAGTCTAATCAAACAGAGGTAGTTTGTTTTTGTCGAAGCAGTAATTGCTGTTTATCCTTAATAAGTCTTTGATAACCTCTCATCTCTTTTAAATGGATGTGTGTGAGAGAAGGACACGTAAGGAAGGAAATAGGAAACCAGTACTACCACAGGTTTGCCACTCTGTCCTTCCCTCTTTCAACAGCCTGCAGCGTATCTGTATGAAAATGTTTTTTCTCATTCCTTTCCCAGTTCCTTCCAAACATCTCCAAGGATGGGAGTATGTCCCAGTGACTTTGTTTGTCTGTGTCAATGAGCAATCATGATAATCTAACGTGTCAGTGTTTCAGATCCTGAAGATCACAGTGTTGTGTAGTAATACGTGAAAAGATGTAATCCTTTACTTCTTTTGTGGTATCTCTTATATCTTAAAATTCAGAAGGTTATGCTGCTGAACAAAGCAGCATATGAGCTATGGTATTGGAAAATTAGTAATTAGATGTGATTGATGTATTTGAGATTGTGGAAGAAGTGGAGGAGTGCATCGCCCATCGAGAACCCTGGAGGTCTGAAGTGGAACCCTCTAACCAAAGGGAGTTTCTCTAGTATGCAATGAGAATAATGCTGTAGCATTAGATTTGCTTGGTCTCATCTCTCCACTGTGTGCTTTGCACATGACATTCAAGGATTTCAGCCAGGAAAGCTACTTTCATGTCTTCCCTCAGATTTGGAGTATCTGAAACACATTGCTTATATTTGAAATCTGCATTGGAGCAGCACTGCTCACAGTGATTCACTGGTTATCAGTAGGCACAGCAATGGCTCTGACTTGTATTGTCATGTCTGCTTTGTCGTGTTTGTATTAGTAAGCTTTGGTAAAAAAAACTTCAACACGAGCAAATTTTTCAACAATTTCATTAAGCAAAACTGAGAAAAGAAATAGATGTCCACAGATGCCAAAAGGTGCGTCCCAAAGTCTAACACTACTTTTGAGATGTGTTCAAAAGGAGGATAGGCTTTTGAACAAAATGGCCCGTATTTTCTAAATAATTTAAAAGTTATTGTTAATTCAGTCTTATTCATATTCCATCCCAGTTCAACACTTAAGAAGGCCCAAATTTAGCTGGCACAGAGAGGCATTAGAAAAATAGCAGCCTCCTATAGGAAATAAACAGAAAGGTGACACAATCTCTCCAACTCCAGATTTAGGGAGATATCATTGCTTGTGACTCTATTAGAGTCATAGAATCACAGAATCACAGAATGGTTTGTGTTGGAAGGGACCTTAAAGATCATCCAGGTCCAATCTCCCTGCCAGGGGCAGGGACACCTCCCACTAGAACAGGATGCTCAAAGCCCCATCCAGCCTGGCCTTGAACACCTCCAGTGATGGGGCATCTACAACTTCTCTGGGCAACCTGTTCCAGTGCAACACCACTCTCAAAGTAAAAAATTTCTTCCTAATATCTAGTCTAAATCTGCCCTCTTCCAGTTTGAATCCATTACTCCTTGTAGTGTCGCTACATGCCCTTGTAAAAAGCCCCTCCCAAGCTTTCTTGTAGGCCCCCTTTAGGTACTGGAAGCCTGCTATAAGGTCCCCCTGGAACCTCCCCTTCTCCAGGCTGAACAGCCCCAACTCTCTCAGCCTGTCCTTGAATGAGAGGTGTTCCAGCCCTCTGATCATCTTCATGTCCCTCCTCTGTAGTCCCTCGAACAGGTCCATGTCCTTCTTATTCTGGGGGCCCCAGAGCTGGATGCAGTACTCCAGGTGGGGTCTCACAAGAGCAGAGTAGAGGGGGAGAATCGCCTTCCTCCACCTGTTCATCACACTTCTTTTGATGCAGCCCAGGAGATGGTTGGCTTTCTGGGCTGTAAGTGTGCATTGCTGGCTTATTTTGCTTTTCATCAACCAACACCACCAGTTCCATCTCCTCAGGGCTACTTTCAATCCATTTTCCCCCCAGGCTGTATTTGTGCTTAGAATTGCCCTGGCCCATGTGCAGGACCTCACACTTGGCCTTGTTGAACCTCATTAGGTTCTTATGGGCCCACCTCTCCAGGCTGTCAAGGTTCCTCTGGATGGCATCCCTTCTCTCCAGTGTGTCAACCGCACCACACAGCTTGGTGTCTTCGGCAAACTTGCTGAAGGTGCCCTCAATCCCACAGTCCATGTTGCCGACAAAGATGCTTGCTGAACTAATAAACCCATTGTAGCAATTATGTAAATCTTGCACAGTATTTTCATGTTTTACTGTAAATACAGTAATAGTGAAATGACTTGAGCAAACCAGCATCTATTCTATTAGTATCTTTCTACTACAGAAGAAGTTGGTTGTGTCATTGTAAAATAGTCTTTAACTGCTGCTGTGTCACAATCATTCATGTTTAGTGCTAATGAATCAATAAGAAATGTGAAGGATAGATGAGCCGTTTGTTCTGCCCTGTTTGCTACAAAGAAACTGGGGGACTGAGGGGGCAAAACACTGAAAAACTTTTAATTTCTGAAAGCTCCAAACTATAAACATGACATTGTACATTTTCTTCTGTTTTGTGTTTCATCTTTACTCCCTACAAGAACAACATCAGATAGTTTGCAATTATCTTTTAACACCTTATGCAATTACTTTTTTATCTGCAGAATGCACATGCAAATGGTGTTCTAATTTGAATAGTAACAATTTCCTAATTACCTTATTCCTACAAACATCAAGCTAGTGAGTTCAGGGTAAAATTTTCCCTTCTGAAGACAGCTTTCTTATTTTGAACCTGTTAGCTAGATAAACATGTTCATTGTTACCATGGTTATATATGGTCATGTAACTAACTTCTGAGTAAAATCCATCAAATCTAAGTGTTTAAAGGCATTGTGAGCTTCCACTAAGGATGTAGTAATGTCACTGTTTTTTAGGCGAATTTAATGGTTGTTATTTACCAGAGAAATGTATAATTATTACAAGCTAAATTAGACTAGAACTTGAAAAATTGCAGTTCATGTCAAGAAACTCTGAGATTTATGTCTTGGAAAAATTCCACTTATTCATAGTGCAAAAATCCACATTTCTAGTCGCTTTAATGATCCAGAAATCTTGGTGTGGAACATGTTGTATATAATACCTTAAATCCTACTTCCCTTTCATATGTTTCCAAACAAATCATTATTTAAGAGAGAGTCATCCTGCAGGTACATTGAAAAAAAATCATTTTAGTATTTGTGGACAGGAGATGCTCAGTAAGTATAAAACTTCTATTTGAGAAATTAAATCCATATAAGTTACTATATGCTGTTCCTCCTTTATTAAGTCCTGTCTTTCGTTTATGCCTTTCCTTGATGATTCTGAGCAGATGAATACTTTGGTTTGGTTTTCCATTATTTTTGTGTTATGTACAAACAATTTTAGTTCCTGGGATCACAGCCCTGAGAAGAGAAGCAGACATGTTCCAGATATTATTGAGGTAAAATCCCATTTTCATGCTACTTTACACTTGTCTCTTTTGAGACAAGATACTTCAAAACATATAGTACTGAAGCATAGTTAAATGTAGTGACTTAGGGTTCTGCCTATGAGAAACTGGAGAGAGAATTCTCAGGAGAATTCTTATGTCCAGGCTGTGTCTTATTTGAACTACATTACTCGAGCTGCAAAAAAAATGAAGTAGATATAAAAAGTATACAAATATAAAGTTAACTCCAAGAGATTAGTCCAAAATGCAGCTATTGAATTGGAGAAGTCAATCTAATTATAAATAAGGTGTGCGACTGTTTGTCAATACTTATCAAACCAAAGGAGGGGAAAAAAATGAAACCAACAAACAAGCAACTATAACCTTTCTTAAAGGACAGTTATTTGAATTTATGAGGACTCTGGTTATTACACTTAAAATGTGTTGTTCTTTGCTTTTATTTTATATTTTAATATGTATTTTGTTGCTAGATTTCTTTTGCAATACAACTTCCCAAACTGCACAGCTGCAAAGGAAAAAAAAAAAAAAGATTAAAAGTTCTAAACAACTGCAAAATTTCTTTCTCTGCAGGAATCAGCAGGAGAGATTAAATGGCTGAGTACTGTAGTGCATACCTATCTCATCACCCTGCCAAGGCAGAAATTTGGTCTTACAGGACACAATCTAAGGTGTCTTGGGCACCTCACACTATTCATGTGAGATATTTTTTGTGTTATAACTTGCTCATGAGAGTATAACAGAATGACCTGATATTATTTATTGGCTTTATAATTAGTTGCATCAGTTGGTATCCATATCATTCTAATCCCAGTACCAGTTTAAGGAAATAATTAATTATGTTTCTAATAAATCATCAAGATGTTTGTGTTAAAAACATTTTAAAGTGAGAAAACTGGAAAAAAAAAAAAGAAAAACAGAAACCAAAAAAACCACTGCACTATTATCCCTATAGCTCCGAGGAGAATACTTGATTAGGAAAATGGGATAAAAATACTGGATTCAAAGACAACATATAAAATATTTTTATTTTGATAAAATTTTCATATTGCTTATTTATTTTAGACATGATGATATATTCCCTGTCAAAAAGGATTTGGTACAAGATTGCATATAGATGGTATTTGATGCTATGAAACTACTGCCTACTTAAATCTGGCTCTAACTGTGAAGACAATATTCTTGATCTTGGTCTTGATTTTCCTGCTATTTTTTAGAAAACTTTCTTACACAATTTGTGTTCTAGACAAAATAATTTTGTATGATCCTAGCTGTTGGAGCAGGTCCAGAGGAGGGCCATGAAGATGAACAGATGATCCTCTCATTCAAGCACAGGCTGAGAGAGTTGGGGCTGTTCAGCCTGGAGAAGAGAAGGCTCCAGGCAGACTTTACAGCAGCTTTCCAGTACCTGAAGGGGGCTACAGGAGAGATGGGAAGGCACTCGTTATCAGGGAGTGTAGTGATAGGACAAGGGGTAATGGGTATAAGCTGAATGAGGGCAGATTTAGACTAGACATTAGGAAGACAAGGGGTAATGGGTATAAGCTGAATGAGGGCAGATTTAGACTAGACATTAGGAAGAAGTTTTTCACTGTGAGGGTGATGAGGCACTGGAACAGGTTGCCCAGGGAAGCTGTGGATGCCCCATCCCTGGAGGTGTTCAAGGCCAGGCTGGATGAGGCTTTGAGCAACCTGGTCTAGTGGGAGGTGTCCCTGCCCCTGGCAGAGGGATTGGACCTGGATGATCTTTTAGGACCCTTCCAATCTAAACCATTCAGTGATCCTATGATTCTGTGTTGTTCTTGCAATTATCTTTCAATTTCTAAGAGGTAGAGGAAAGAATGTTTGTGGAGTTTTATTATAGTTTCACATGACTAGTCTCTCCATTATTCTTTACCTCTTTAGGTTGGCTTAATGTCTTTTTCATGCAGGAATGTGTATTGACACCCCTTTTTCATTTCCTTGCAGGCTAGCTTGGTATCCGTGTGTAAATGTAATCTCCACCTTCTCTTGGGGCTCTTAGACTTTCATGTTGGATATCTTATAAACAGAAAGTGTGCCATTAAAATGTAGGAATCTTTAGTAATACTGGGTTCTGGTAGCAATGAATGTAGGCTGAAAGAGGCTACTGTCTTTCAACATAAACACTTTCTTTTGTGCAAAATATGTTTTTCTAGGTTATGAAATTTTGACAAACAATCCACATATTGTATACAAGATAGGATGGGAAACAATACTGTCTGGTATTATCATGTCTGATAAACACTCATTGAGACATGCTGAAAGCTATAGGCTGGAAATTATCCAAGTGGTGATGCTTTCTTGTTGTCAGTTATTTTCATGATATTTTGGTGTGTTGCAGTGTAGGGCAACACAGTAGAGGAATATTTGATTGTAATGAACAAATCTGAAATATATGCAAATGAGATTTGTGTCTTCTTACTCATTGTAGCATTGTGACAGTGTAATATGTTCAGTGAGCATGTGTGTGTATGTATAGTAGCATAATCTTTATTTAAATGTGCAGTGCAATCTATCCTATCAGACTGTGTCTTTTCATTTAAGAAAATTGTTGACTGGAAATGCTTCCAAGCACCTCCACCATGACTAGAAATGAAACAAAAAAACACTTGTAGTGTGAATGTATAATGAATCAGTCAAGTTTTTGTCAGTAAAACCTGTATTAGGATCAAAAACGTATTTTATTATATGCAAAAATCAATTATCTTGTACATCCTTTTTTTTTTTAAGCTTGATTTTGTGTAGCTTTCTCTTTTTGTCTGTTCAGGTCCAAATAAAGGGCTCCATGATTAAAGGAGATAATGTTGATTTGGTTTAATTGATTGGGACAGAATTTTCATAAAGAATTAAGTGTTTTCTGTTCTCTCTAATTTAGTTCTTTCTAGTCTGCATCAAGACATTTGTTTACAGGCAAATTAAAAAGTTGAAAGGACGTAATAACTGAAGACGTGTAATATGCTAGCTGCATTCATTAGCTTTCTTGTTACATTGGCTTGCCAGTCTTTGCATTCAACTTTTCTGAGTCCTGCTGA
>NW_010128131.1:74594-87389 GCF_000699245.1 Pterocles gutturalis
GAATGGACTTCAGCATTTTCATAGAATCATAGAATCATTAATGTTGGAAAAGATCTCAAGGATTAACAAGTCCAACTGTCAACCCAACAGCCCCTAACCTGCTAAACCATGTCCCTAAGCACCACATCTGCCATCCCGTACAAATTGTGGGTTTGGTAGTTAGCTGCTGCCTAAATCCTGCTTCAGAGCCTTGCATATGTTTTACGTACTACCTGTGCTGTCTCCTGAGGAGTAGAGCTTTTGGTGAAATTAAGACAATCTCTTATAAAATAACTGTACCAAACTATGAAATATCTTTGCTTAAGTGTTTTAGCCATGGTAATCTTCAAAATATTCTTCTTTTTTATTTTTTATTTTATTTTTTTTCCTAAGCCTTGACTTGATATCTTATTTCCTTGCCTCAGAGAAACCTCGAAGGAGGTGATTCTCCCCCTCTACTCTGCTCTCGTGAGACCCCACCTGGAATACTGTGTTCAGATGTGGGGCACCCAACATAAAAAAGACCTGGACCTGTTGGAGAGAGTTCAGAGGAGAGCCACAAAATTAGTCAGAGGGCTGGAGCACCTCCCCTATAAGGACAGGCTGAGAGAGTTGGGGCTGTTCAGCCTGGAGAAGAGAAGGCTCCAGGCAGACTTTACAGCAGCCTTCCAGTACATGAAGGAGAGATGGGGAGGCACTCGTTATCAGGGAGTGTAGTGATAGGACAAGGGGTAATGGGTATAAGCTGAATGAGGGTAGATTAAGACTAGACATTAGGAAGAAGTTTTTCACTGTGAGGGTCGTGAGACACTGGAACAGGTTGCCCAGAGAAGCTGTGGATGCCCCATCCCTGGAGGTGTTCAAGGCCAGGCTGGATGAGGCTTTGAGCAACCTGGTCTAGTGGAGGGTGTCCCTGCCCATGGCAGGGGGGATTGGACCTGGATGATCTTTAAGGTCCTTTCCAACCCAAATCATTCTATGATTCTATGATTCTATGATACTGAGTGGCAGGTGTTCTTCCCAGTTGCTGTAGGGATTGATTTGCTATGAATTCTATAGGAACAGCGGAGTTTGAAAGTTTCTTGTAAAAATTGGATGTCTATCCTCTGAAGATTATAACGTGCACGGTAATCTCAGCCTTTGGAGGATGGTAAAAACCAGTGGAGTTTTTCAGCAACTGGTCTGACTAAAGGAAACTCTCTCATTTAATTATATAGCTACAAAAATTTTAGTCTTTATCTCTGACTCTGAATGTGCAATCATTTTTATTTGGCTTTTTCCAGGCCTTCTTGGAACACGTAAATTTATATTGTCAAATAGAAGATGGCAATATCACTGCCGTGATCAGAATTTCCATTAGTTCATCCAAGCAAATGTTAATCAATGTTCTTATTTGCTGCGCCTGGGTGTATTCCATACCTTCAGCTTAAACTGAAAGAGAAATTTCCTTTTTATCCTGCTGTAGCTATCAATCCATTAGTCTCAGACAAGGTATTATGATTTCTGTATCATTCTTAATATTGATTAAGTCTCCTGAAAGGATTTGCTGTTTTCTGAAACCCCACACAAACCTTTGGTTCAATTTTCACACTTCTATTCATCCTGAGATGCATACCCTGATATGTCTGTTTCAATGTTAACATTTTCAAGCAAATATTTTAGGTAGAAACAGGTAAGAGTAGTGAAGTACTAGTATTGAAAATCTGAAGCCTTGAAGTGATTATAAGCAGAGTAAAACAACTGGTGTCTCTCATCACTGTCATATTGCAATAGTACATCATTCTTGCATATAGCAGTTTATTGCACATTCAGCGGAAATTTTGTTATGTTAGTGAATAATAAAGTATAAGTCTCCATTTAAACAGAAGATACAAATTCATCAGTTCTGACAGTTAGAAACAGGTCTTTAATATAAAATGATTAGGAAATTTTGAACATATATTTAAGCAATTTTTAAATAGTTGACTAATGTCCAAACAGTTCATAAAAAACTGTTTCTTCACATGAGTGCATAAGGTCTTCTGAGGGAAGATTTAGCATTTGTTTCCACTTTGTATGGACTGCAAATATGTTCAATAGTTTAACAATATATTTAAAGAAAAAAATGCTATTAAGAGAGACATTGACTTAAAATCACATATTAGTAGTTTCAATTCTACTTAAATCAAGCATTTAAAAGCAACGTGTGTAAACAAACCTTCAAAAATACTGCCTAGTACAGTCTTTGCTTCATTACTTATTTAACTATAAATATGGGCTACTGAAAGAAAAGATACATAATGCTCAATCTAATAGCTATGACTGCATTCCTCCCCATTGTTTTAAGCTATTAAATGTCATTTAGACATTCCTTAAGTATTAGAAATACTTTCTGCTTATCAATCTAGATCTACAGTACACATTAAAGTAGTTGTCAATAGCAATTTCCCCATCACTGAGAGGCAAAACCTCCTTCAATTTAAACTAAAATTAGTCACACTGTCTCTCAGGCTCAGAGTCACTGTTACAGCTAGTGTCCATTAACATGACAGGGTCTGGGATCCTGATACGCTCCAGCCCACACCAGATGTTCCAGTCACGGTGTCTGGAATCCTTCTCATTCTCCCACTTTCTTTATGACTGCTATGAATATTGGGCTGCACGGCATGTCCATCTCCTTCGTTTTATGGATGGAATTGCTCATGAATTAAAAAAGAAACCCATAAAGCAGTTATTAGTAGAACTCTACTTGTAAAAGGAGAAAATCCATTGCTTAGATTAAGTGAAAAAAATCTGATGTGAAGGAATGGAGACATATTTAAATTCTGCCCTGCAGTGATACCATCGAAGAGGAAAATGAAGAAATTTGACATTAAAAATCAATTTAATGAAGCTCAGGCATTTGTTTATGCAATAATCACAACTGTGTATTTATTTCATGTTGCAATTATGAAGAGGAAGTAATGAAGCTGGCAACCTAATATGCTAGGTCTTATCATACACTGTGTGCTTATATAACATACATGCTTATCTATGTCATCAGAAAGTTTCAAACGTACATTGTGTGAGTTGTTGTGTAAATGGAAACAAAGACTCGTTACTTTAGTCCATAAATTTATAAGTTATCCAAATATACTTGAGTAATTTTATTGAGGAGAGGTTGTTTTTTTTTTTATTATTTTTTTATTTTTTTTACTGAAGTAAACATGCAGAATTCAGGGAATCTCAAGCTCTTTTTTTTTTTTTTTTTAATAATATAAATCCATATTTTGTGTTCTCTGCTTCCTCTGTGTGAGGAAAAAATGTCATAGCATTTTGTTTGCTTTTTCATTTCACTGAAGGTTATATAAATCTTGATACTATGCTTGATTATTTTAATTTTCTCAGATAGCTTGTACCAGTATAATTTCTCATCTGAAACTGAATTAATAGCTTATTGTCATTACAAAGAAAAGCTACAGGCCTGTATCTGCTCTCATCTTTCTTCATAGATGATTAGCACACAGGCTACCATGTGGACAGTCATTGATCCTGGTATGGAGGTTGCACACTCATTATCTCATTATGTTTCCATCAATACATTAATGAAGCACCCTTACTGGTCACATCAGACTGCTGTTTTCAGCATACAGTCTCTGATTTTTCTAGTTTCAAACTGCAGCACGTAGTGTAATCAAAGTGCCATTTTGGCCCCAGGTGTCAATGTATGATGTTGGATAACTCGACTTTCTGTTTTGCCTACTTTTAGGAGATATTACATGGCGCAGAACCAGCTCTCTGGTGCTGGCAATCCCATGGTGTATACCCATATTCTGAAAATATATGTAGCTTAAGCTTGACTCTTTTGGAAATGTACAGATGGAGACTTTCTTCAACTTCCAGCATCTGTGAAAACAGAGAACGTCAGTTCTTGTGATTTCAGTCAGCCCATTGCAACAGAAAGTTTCCACTGTGTTTTCTTTCTCCAGAGTTTAACAAACTGTGGTGAGGTGCAGATCCACAAGAAGAACAGCATAATCTGTCAGCAGGAGGTGGATTTTACCTTGTAAAATAATTTTGTTTGAAAAGAAACCTCTTTTAATTTTCGTATACTCCCTGTGACCCCTACAACATCACACACATCATTGCTTTATAAGAGCTAATACTGGCTAAATAAATATTACACTTGTTAGAAATGAAGTGCATCCTCTTTACTGTGTAGGACAGCTTCTCTGTCTCTCCCCACCTGACAATTTTCCTTTTATATCCCCAGCTGTACTTCAGTAGAGCTTAGCAGGTTCTACAGACCCAGGAGGAGACCTCTCAGTCTTTGATTTCCTCTCTCCAGAGTTCTTTTCAGCCTCTCCTGCTCCTCTCTGTACTGCAGTAGGCCCTTTAAATTCTAAGTAAAATAATTTTGAAACACTCCAGAAACCGATAACCAAAAAAATTCCTCTCTTGTGTGTAATATGACACTTCTTGGTAACAACTTTGTTGGCTGTAACAGAGAAACCCTATTAAGTTACATATTTTTTCCCCACGGATTTCCATTCTGGTCACATTCAGGCCTTGCAGTGACTTTAATCTGAGTGGCAAGCCATGATGAACTGTTAGCTGCACTTAAGTATCCTGATGGTGTAATTGAATTCAGGGATGAAACAAGTAATAATTTTGTTTAATAGCAGCACCACGTAACAAAGTTGATTACAGTGCAACATGGCTGTGGGATTTTATTAATGGTAATTAATGGTAATACAACTTGAAAAGGATGTATTTTATACACATTCTTTAGAATAGATTATCCAAAGATTCTGCCCTGCAAGACTTGCTGAAGGTTGTTTTATGGTACAGGAGCTGGGGAGCCTTACAGCATAGTTTTTATCTAGGGAAACTACAAAAAAAATTTACTAGCAAAATAAGCTTATCATGTGGTAAACTTTTATCATACTAGCACCATCAATTGCCAGCATAAAATTTTATCATTTAACTGTAACAGGAGCTGAGAACTGTGAGTGTGACATCTTTTGATTGTCACTTACACTTTTGAAAGTAGTCACTCTGTTCCCCTCAATTCCTTAGTAAGACTTCATCTGGAGAGGATTGTAGGAACAGGCTACAGAGGGGAAAAAAGGCTAGAGAGAAGTGATAGAATTTATAAAATTCTATTACATCGTTTCTTTAATAACTTGTTATAGTGCAGTGAATTCACAAATGAAAATTAAAGTAGAATTATATTTTGGTTTTTTTATAAAAAGCAAAATAAATCCTAAGTCCATGGGGAAAAATAACATGCATAGATCTATACAGAAATATACACACACAGTGATTACTTTCTGCTGTAATTCCAATGTACCATAATACTGGAGGGATTTTTCTGTCGCTATTATAACGATAGTTCTAGGCAGACTCATTCCTTTTGTTGCTGGCATGGAGATAAGAAAAAAAAAAAAAGTAGGATAATACAAAGTTCCACAGGATCATCATGGACAAAGTTCTGAAAAATGTGCCACGTTAGCTGAATAAAACTGTGACTTGCACCTTCCTGGATTCATCTCTTGCATATCAGATATGCTACAGGTCTGAGTAAAGATGGTAACAGAATCCAAGTATGATAGGGCCACACATCAATTCAAATTGGATGCCTAAACTCAGCTCACATTTGTGAAGTGTATTTGAAACTTCAAAATTATGGCATAAATGAGCATCCTTTACATGAGCCTGAGTAAGAGCATTCAGTTGTAGGAGTCCTTCAGGAACAAAGAATCCTAAATATTTTATTTAAGAAAGGGTCTCAAGCAAACTTGTTCATTTATATTTGTGGGTTTATATTACCTCCTTTAAAAAGAAATTGTGCACACTACTTTCATTTGGATTTTTCTGCATGGCAAATATACTCAAAAGTCAATGCAGACAAAAAAGCAGGATTTAACTCTCAGAAAGCTTTTGAAATGTGTCTCCTTTGTGCTGATCATCCTGTGAAAATCGACCTCCTTGAAGAACGCTGAGAAGAGCACAGACACATTGCTGATCTGGAATGTCGGATACTTGGTTTTACATTTTTGTTCATTCTTTGAAAACATCATAATTTATTTTTTTCATTCCATGAAAGGATGACCTCTCATACCTGGTTTACTCATTTTGCATACTGCTCAGTGAAATAGATAGGTCTGAAAGAAAGGTCTGAGGAAGCTGAGAAGCCCAGCTGGCAATGTAGGTAGAAACCATAGGCAGTGCTCAGATTTTGTTCTATTTCCAGCTAGCCTTTTCAAGCAACTTGCTGCTGTACACGTTCTTCTGCCATCTCACTGTGTTTGGCTGTTTGCTTATTGTTCATCTTTAATCTTTCTACCACTCATTTTAGAGTGGTGCAGCTTATGCAGCATTAGGTTTTGTGATGATGGGGAGTCTCTTCTGTTTCTGATTTATTGTTTCCTATCTTTTCACTGATTCACAGTGAGTAGAAATGATAAAATTGCCAACATAATCTTGTCCAGTACAGTACCAGTGGGACTATTATTCATAAATTTGTCCATTGTAAGGTAAGGGGTTTTTTTTAATATTTGTCTTCAGTTACTCAAAGGCTGGTACCTACAAAATTTGCTTAAGGTATGAAATCAAAACAACAAGCAGCATTAAGCAAGTTCCTGAATAAAAATAATCCTGAGTTCAGACAGAAATGGCAGATAATAGTAATATTAAAATTATTATACATTATTATAATGTCTGCTATAATATCTGTCACACAGGCAGACATTATTCCTTTTATCAGTGAAAATGCTGTGCAGAATTTCTTCTGCTACTTTTCTATTGGTCTGCAGAGTTACATTTACTTAAGAATAGCCACCATTGATGAACAACCAACAGGACACTGGTACAGTTGAAATACCTGCCTTGTGATTAAATTTACAAGCAGCTATCCTGTGTCTCCTGGCTCTATTAATTCACAGTTGGTATCAATAGCTCCAATCCAAGAAAACAGAAAAAGCTGTACGAAGTCTATTTAGACCTCCTTTGCATCATAGAGCTAGAAATGCAATTCAGAAATTGCTATTTATTTTCTGCAGAACTTCCATGGGATGAATACTGTGCTCTGAAAAGACTTCATATGATTTATCAAGTTTTTTCCATGGGAGACAGTTGCATCTAAGAGACCTCAACTGACAAGTTATATAGGCTTTTAGCAGACAGAAGCTGACACAAGCTCCTGTCACTGTAAGCTGTGAGAAACAAAACATGAATTTGTCATAAGAGGTCTAAGATATATCCTAGGTATATGTCCTACTTTCAGCATTGTTTTTGCACAAAGAAAAATCAACAGTGCCACTGTATGAAAGTTCTACCTTTAACCTCCAAATAATTAATTTCAGCTCGTATCTCATTGTGCCAGATCATTCACAATGATATCTAAATGAAATGTCAACTAACTTTTGAGCAACTAAGCTAATGCTATTGTTAGTACAATTAATAAGGAAAAATATTCAATTAGATGTATTTATAATGCACTTTTCTTCAATGTAAACCAGAGCTGTAAAACAGTTGTAGTTATATTATAACATTTTTACTGGCCACTGGCAATTTAAAAAAACCCCACACATAAACACATACAATGCTTTAAAATAGCTGTTCCAGAGAACATCACTTCTACTTAATTAGGGAGAAACTGCATGCAAAAAAAAAAAAATAATTTTAGTAGTTCTCCTAAACTTTCAGCAAAGACTTCTATTAGGTGGGAGTGAGTTGACTGTGTGAGCAGGAAGCAGGAAATGGCATATGTATTCTCTTAATAAAACATCTTCACCTGTAACATTTCTCTGAGTAGGGGGTATTATTGTTAGATGCTCTTTTTCAGTACAAATTTCAATCTTGCATTAAAGCTTTATTTAAATATAACACATATCTCATGCAGATACTGAAAGTCAACCTTTGAACACTTCTTTTCATAGTTTTTGTATCTGTCTGTGTTTCTTGCTTCTGGATGGAGCTTAAGTATGCTTCCAAACTGTAAAAAAAAATGTAGAGAAACTGTTGGTATGGTATGTACAGTTTTTCTTTTGTCTGGGAGGAGAATAGTGAACTGTTCATATAGTGAGTGACTCCCCCTAAGGAAGATTTTATAGGCTTTCCAAAGTCAGAGAGGATTGCTGAGCAGTTACTTGTGTTTCAAAGTACACTTCTGAGTCTTTTAGAGTAAGTTCTTTGACTATGAGAAAGGAGCATTTCCTAGGCATTGGGAAAGATGCCATGGGAAGACCAGATATGTGAAAGGACAAGGAAGGAAGTGGAAGAAATATTGCTGCAAGTCACAGAATCACAGAATCACAGAATCACAGAATAGCTGAGGTTGCAAGGGACCTCTGAAGATCATCCAGTCCAATTTTCCTGCACAAGCAGAGTCATCTAGAGCATGTTGCACAGGATTGTGTCCAGGTGGATTTTGAACATCTCCAGAGAAGGAGACACCACAACCTCTCTGGGAAACCTTTTCCGGTGCTCTGTTACCCTCACAGTAAAGTAATTTTCCTCATATTCAGATGGAGCTTCCTGTATTTCGGTTGCCTCTTGTCCTGTCACTGTGTACCACTGGAAATTGTCTGGCCCCATCCTCTTGATACCCTCCCTTTAGAAATTTGTAAACGTTGCTTAGATCCCCTCTCAGTCTTTTATTCTCCAGGCTGATAGGCCCAGCTCTCTCAGCCTTTCCTCATAAGAGAGATGCTACCGTCCCCCTAACCATCTTTGTGGCCCTCCACTGGGCTTTCCCCAGTAGTGAAACATCTGTCTTGTACTGGGGAGCCCAGAATTGGATACAGTACTCCAGATGTGGTCTCACTAGAGCTGAACAGATGGGGAGGATCACCTCCCTCGGCCTGCTGGCATCACTTTTCCTAATGCAGCCCAGGATACCATTGGCCTTCTTGGCCACAAGGGCGTATTGCTGCCTCATGGTTAACTTGTTATCCACCAGGACTTCCGTGTCCTTGTCTGCAGAGCTGCTTTCCAGAAGGTCAACGCCCAACCTGTACTGGTGCATGGGTTTATTCCTCCCTAGGCGCAAGACCCTGCGCTTGCCTTTGTTGAAGTTCATGAGATTCCTCTCTGCCCAACTCTCCAGCCTGTCCAGGTCTCTCTGAATGGCACAACAGTTTTCTGGTGTATCAGCCACTCCTCCAAGTTTTGTATCATCAGCAAACTTGCTGAGGATGCACTCTGTCCCTTCGCCCAGATCATTGATGAATAAGTTAAACAATACTGGACCCAGTATTGACCCCTGGGAGACGCCACTAGCTGCAGGCCTCCAACAGATCTCCAACTAGAGTCTGCGCTGCTGATCACAACCCTCTGAACTCTACCATTCAGCCAGTTCCCAAACCACCTCACCATCCACTCATCTAACCCACACTTCCTGGGCTTACCTAAGAGGATGTTATGGGAGATACTGGCAAAAGCCCTGCTTAAGTCAAGGTAGATGACATCGACTGGTCTCCCCTCATCTACCCAGTCAGTCATTCCTTCATAGAATGATAACAGATTAATTAAGCACGAGTTCCCCTTGGTGAATCCATGCTAACTACTCCTGATCAACTTCTTTTTCTCCACATTCTTAGAGATGACATCCAGGATGAGCTGGTCTATCACCTTTCCAGAGATGGAGGCCAGGCTGACAAGCCTGTAGTTTCCTGGGTCCTCCTTCCTGCCCTTTTTGAAGAATGGAGTGACATTGGCTTTCTTCCAGTCCTCAAGCACCTCTCCTGTTCTCCATGACCTTTCAAAGATTATGGAGAGTGGTCTAGCAATAACATCTGGCAGCTCCCTCACCACTCATGGGTGCATCCCACAGGGGCCCATGGATTTGTGGGTGTCAAATTTGCCTAAATGATCTCCAACCTGCTCCTCCTCGACCAAGGGAAAGTTTTTCTTTCTCCAGACTTTCCCTCTTGTCTCCAGGATCTGGAATTCCTGAGGGCTGGCCTTAGCAGTGAAACTGAAGCAAAGGTGGCATTCAGTAACTCTGCCTTCTCTGAATCCTTCCTCACCAGGGCACTCACACCATTCAGCTGCCGGCCCACATTTTCCCTAGTCTTCCTTTTGCTACTGGTGTATTTGAAGAAGCCCTCCGTGTTGTCCCTGATATTCCTAGACAGATTTAATTCCAAATGGGCCTTAACCTTCTTTGTTACATCCCTACATACTCTGACAAAGTTCCTATTTTCCTCCCAGCTGGCCTGTCCTCTTTTCCACATTCTGTATACTTCCTTCTTCTGTTTGAGTTTTGCCGGGACCTTCTTGCTCATCCAGGTCTTCTGCCTGCTTTGCTTGACTTCTTACTCATAGGGATGCACAGATCTTGAGCTTGAAGGAAGTGATGCTTCAATATTAACAGGCTCTCTTGGGCCCCCCTTCCTTCTAGGGCCCTAACCCATGAGATTCCTCCAAGTAGGTCCCTGGAGAGGCCAAAATTTGCTTTCCTGAAGTCCAGGGCTCTAATCCTACTTATTGACCTGCTTCCTTCTCTCAGGATCCTGAACTCCATCATCTCATGGTCACTGCAGCAAAGGCTGCCCCCAACCTTCACATCTCCAACTAATCCTTTGTTTACTACTACAGGTCCAGCACCACATCTCTCCTCGTTGCCTTCTCCATTACCTGTATGAAAAAGTTGCCTTTAATGCTCTGCAGAAGCCTCTTGGACTGTTCATCCTGGGAGGTGTATGGCTGCTTAATGTACTACTGGTCCTCCAGCATGAAAAAGCTAGCTTTGCACTTTTTTCTCTGTAGATTTGGTGAACAGTTTAAGGGATTAAGATCAAACTGGCTCAGGAAAATTCTGTTTTTCACACTGTTTGAGGCAGTCTGATTTTACACATATGCTGAAAAGTCTAGTAGAAAGAAGGAAAAATCCCAGCTTAATCACCTCAGTAGATGATACACAGAAAATTTGCTGCAGGGTATTCAGAACAAGGTGGATGATATGCTAACAACACTGTCTGATCACCAATTACTGTGACCGTGCTAGAAGAGTTGCTTAAATAATGAGTTGTAAAATAAAAAGTACAAATTTACATGACTATGACTATGACCATGACCATGTTTTCAATTTTTTATGCTTTTTTAAAAGCAGGATGCTTCTTCCAAACAGCAGGAAACGTGAATTGTTAACGTTTATGAAAATGTTATGAAAAACTTTATGAAATATGGGATTGATGTTTCTGCTACTAATGATGTTAATTTAAACTGTGATGGGCAATGCTCATGAGTAGAATGAGTTTGAAAAAAGACTGAAAATTGAAAAGTCATAGAGCAAAAATAAGTTGTCATTTACTCTGTCTAGAACTAAAAATAGAATAAATAAAAAATAAAAATAATATGCCATCTGCTTTCATTCTTATAATATCTTTTGATGTAATTTGGTTTGGGGGCAATGGAGGGGATTTATTTATCCTGGTCTCTACACAAAAACTTAGTCCCATGGTGGTGGGGACTGTATTGGCTACAACAGTTTGATGTAAGTCATGTCACAAAAGTCCCTCTTTTCTTTGGGCTGGACACCAGCTTGCGTTCTGATACGTCTTTTGACTTTGTGCCTAGCCAAATACAGACCTGTACCCTGATCTACATTTGACAACTCTGACAATAGCATCCCAGGGATTTTTCATATACTTCAGTACTAGTAACTTGTCTCATTTCAGATACATTAAAACCTATGGTCAAAGATGGTTTCAAGTTTTCAAGAGTCTGAGAGCAGTGATAGCAAAGATACCAGTGTGCAGAAGTTTGATTATTTTGGGACTTATAGTGAAGAGTGATTAATAACTCATGTTTCCTTGATCATTGGAGGTATAAGTGAAAAATCTGCTTCTAGCAGGACTGCATTTAGAACTAGAATGCCCTCTTTTTAACTGTTGTCTATAATCCCTCGTTAGTCATGTGTCCTGGTTTTGTCTCAGACAGAATTGACTTTTTTCATAGTAGCTAATAAGAGGCTATGTTTTGGATTTGTGCTGAGAAGAAAGCTGATAACATACTGATGTTTATAGTTGCTGCTGGAGCAGTCAAGGATTTTCCAACATCTCTGCTGCGCTAGTGTCTTCAGGTGCAGAACAAGCTGTGAGGGAGCACAGCCCAGTTACTAGCTTAGGATTTGACCTTAGGTTTAGACTTGAGACCCAAATTGGCCAATGGTATATTCCATATCAGACATGGTATGACCAGTATATAGATAAGGTCTATCTGGAAGTGTTCTCTGTCTCTTAGTCGGCTCTTGCTCTCTCAGACTCCTGGGCTTTTATCTCTGTTCTGGGATTGCAGTTTCGGGACGCTCCCTGCTCCAGGATTGTTAGCCAGGAATGGTCATCAGGTGGTGAGCCACTTGGTCATCAGGTGGTGAGCCGCTGCAGTGTGTATCACTCGTTTGTACAGTTGTATACATTAATATTTTTATCATTATTAATATTTACAATATTATTGTAGTTTTTTTATTAAATTGTTCTTATCTCAACCCGTGAGTCTCTTTTCCCTTTTCCCCTTTAATGCTCTCCTCCATTCCTGGGAAGGGGGAGGGTGAGAGAGTGGCTGCATGGTGTTTGCTGCTAACTGTGTGGGTTAAACCATGACAGTATGGTGTTATTAAATGTATTAGTTTTCAAATAGGTCTAACTAGGTATCTTTGCTTTTAGCATAAATATTATTATCACATAAAATTTAAAATATAGTAATTATTCCAGCCTTGTACAGGACATAGTAAAGAAGGATATAATTCCCCTTCAAATATGTGTATTACAACAAACTGGTTAAACAAATATGGGATCATAGAATCACAGAATCTTTAAGTTTGGAAAAGACCTCGAGGATCATCAAGTC
>NW_010128132.1:0-6732 GCF_000699245.1 Pterocles gutturalis
CATATTGAAGAGAGGGCACAGAACAATGGTGCTGGCACGGCCCCAGGCAGGACCCAGCTCGGGCGGGCCACTGCAGCTGCCCAGCCGCCTGCCCGGCTTCTGTGAACCGACCTGTCTTAGCCCAAGCCTCTGCCAGGGCTCGCCCCAGAGGGCATGAAGACCTGCGGCAGAGAGAAGCAAGATTTTGAGAGAGATGGCCACACAGACACTCGGTCAGAGAACAGGAGCAATAGGAAAAGGAAGCAGCCCCGGAATTTCCCCTGCAGCGTGGTGGAGATTCATGGTGACGCACGGTTTGTCCCTTGGTGTAGCTCATGAGAAGATGCCGCCGTGGAGGACCCCACACAGGAATTATGGAGAAGCCCACGCCGGAGCCAGGCAGTTGTAGGGGGACTGTGGCCCTGTGTGGAAAAGGACTCACACCAGAGCAGTTTTTGAGAAGGACTCTCCTGTGAGAAGGGACCCCACGCTGCAGCTGGGAAAGACTGTGAGGAGCTCCCCGCCATGCGCTGCCAGGGGAGGGGGAGAAGGTACAGAAGAAAGCCTTTGGGCTTTGGGAAGAAGGGAAGGGTGGGGGAGAAGTGCCCTTTTTTTTTTTTTTAAGATGTGGTTTCTCTGTCTCAGTATCTTGCTTCTTGTTGTAAACAGTTAATAAATTTAATTGCCTTTTGTTCTTTCATGTCAGTTTCTTGCCCGTGACCCTAAGTGGTGAGTCCTTGTCCCTGCCTCACCCCACCAGGTGTTTAACAAAGGATGGTCCCTGTGGCCTTTCTAAACCACAACACACAGATTTTAAGATCTCTGTTCATTACTATTTCTCATTTATCTGCTTCTCTACAAAGGGCCATTCAGTGCTGGAGCTGGTAGCCCTACAGCTAGGGCTAGGAACCAGCCTCAGCAAACACCTGACCTAGTGAAGGTGAAAGCCTTGAGCACAATAACTTGTGAGTACCTTCACTTCCGTGAATCTTCACTTAACACCCACAGAAAAAAAAAAACAAAGGGGAAAACTCCTTCCCCTAAACCTAAGCGTAGACTAAGACATCAGATAAAGTCCCTGCAGACACTTTTACATTGAAATCGTGTTTAAAGGAATGGGCATATACTTAAGTTTGTTTAAAAGACAGACAGGAAGACTTATAAATCTACTGTAGAGGCAGAAGAGGAACAGGGTGTAGATTGTTGCTACTAGAACATTACTTGCCATCTAATTGGGCTTAGCATGGAGTGGGCTCTCTGTGTATGACAACAAAGCTTAAGCTTAACTACTTGGAGATGACTACACCTAGGTAAAGCCTTAGTGAAAAATGTGTTGAGCAATACCCAATTTTAACAATATTCTAAATGCAATGCTAGCATCCTCCAGATCCATATGTAGCTTACATGAACTGTCTGAATAGCGCACAGCAGTAACCTCTCATGACAAATAATCCAACAACATACATCCAGATCTCTCATGTCCTTCCTTTCCTGCCTGGAGTACAGGTTGCGCACTCAGAACTCTAGGATTCCTTTACTTTTTCCTTCAGAGGTGTTCTGATATTAACAAATATTACCTTATTGAATTTTCTTTATATTCCCCAGAGACCTAGCTGCTTCTCCAGCAAAGTCTACTAGAGAGTCACATTTACATATCATACAATCGGAGAACTATCCATAAATCTTAACTGATCTTAAAACGTCTTAATTAGTAAGCTAATATCATCTTGTCCAGCAGCCACATCTGACAATTGTTTGACAGACAACCTTCCCCTGCTGGCCTGTTCAGTGCAGCCTAAGGGTATTTATTTTAGTGTTCTGGAAGCAAAGCTGGTGAAGCCAAATTCATGTCACTGCATCCATCACAAGCATCTCCCAACTATTCCCCAGCCATGCATCAGAATTTGGGAATTTTTCTTTTCTTATGACTCAGTTGATAGGGGAAAAGATGGAGCTTGTTCAACAACACACCATGCACCATGTTCTTAGCTATATCACCAGCTATGTCCTACCAGTTAGTATGTCACAGTGTCATTCTATCTTCCAACTTAGTCAAGGAAAGGATAGCGTTTGGTTTTGGGGCTATTTTTTTGGTTGGCTGGGGTTTGGTTTTGGGGTTTTTTGAAATTATTTATTTATAAAAAAAAACTGCTCTGGATTCATAACAAGTACAGAATTCTGTCAGTTTTCTTAGATCTGCATTGCAGGAGAGATTCAGTTCTTCAAAGGGCTTTCAGGAGTACATTCACCCTTCTAGACACACACCAGTCTGCCTTCAGGCCTATCAGTTTAGCAGCACTTCTGTAATTTGTCCAAGCGAGACTAAACTCCCTACGCTGTGAAGTTTCATATCTGCTCCCCAGCAGTTTCTTGACTGTTTGGTGAAAAAGGTCCTTAAGAAAGCCCTGAAGCCCTTGCTAGCCACATCCCTCCCTGCCTGATCTGCTCTCAGTCATCTGTCTCATCTGTTGTTGGTCTGTCAAGTAACTATAGGCTGGGGAGATAACTAGGTGCTACCCCTTTTGTAATTGTTTACAACATAGAGCTTAGGCACTTTCTTACACTATTCTGTGATTATGTTACTTAATCAGTAATACAGTACTCATCTATTTCACCAAGGTGTTAGGAGAACCTGCAGGATGAGAAGGAGAGGGCACATCTTGATCCCATAATGAAATGCCATACTTCATACCTGCTTCTAATTAAACGAACAGGACACAACAGCAAAATATATGGTTACTTTAAATGGATGGGAATTAAGGAAAAGGAAAACAAACAAACAAAAGTCTCACAAGTATACATAAATCCACTGGAAGTATCATAAGTTGAGTTGCTTCCTGAGGTACTTACGGAGCTGTGAGATAGCCTTCCAAGAAGCCAGCTGCATACATGATATCTTCGTTGCTTAAGGTCTGCCTGCCATAGCCTGCTCTGATCTCCAGAACTCCCCAACCTGTTGTCTGTATAGTGTTGTTGTAGAAACCATAGGCATCTCCCCTCCTGTCCAGTATATTCTTGACCTGAAGTGTTTTTTCAGCTTTGTTCCAGTACAAGGTTGCATAGCGGATTTCTATGGTGGAGAAGAAAGGGGGCAAGGGAAACAAACAAATATGAGTAGGTATTTCCTATCTAATGCTGAAATGTCAAGACATTATTTTGGAAATAAAAAAGTTATAAATTAAATAAATAAATTTTTAAGAGATAATTTGATAGCTTTCCATCAGGTTCAGTTCTACTATGGAGAGCAACACTAATGTTAACATACTGAAAAGCAGCATGAGAACTAACTGGAGTTTTACCAAGACGTTAGCTTACAGCTGAATATTCTCATGTTACCCTTCTGGAAATAATCTACAACTTTTTCAATATAGAGCTCCAATACTGCTGAGTCTTTACATAAAATTCAGAAAAGTATTTCCTTACCTGGCCCAGAACAAAATCTATACAAATCTTATTGAAAGTAACTTTAGAAGACAGCATGCCTTAGCAACTGCAAAGGATTATAAGCTACTGTTGACTTTGTTTTCCATCTAAAGATTCAAAAGTTTTCTAACCTGTCTTCAGGTCAACTAATCCTGGAGGTGGCATTACTGACCAGGAGCACCAAAACTCAGTGGGTCACAGGCTTAAAGACAAAAGCACCACAGGTACGCAATCCTTTATAAGACACACAATCCTTATCACCAAGCCAGAACAGAATCAATCCCAAGTGTGAAATGAACAGGAAAGAAGAGCACTAGATTGCTCAGCATTCTGCTTGGACTGCTGTTTAAGAAACATTCTTCGTGCATTGAGTTTTAACCCTGCTGAGCTGAAGAATAAGGAGTGAGGTAAACTTCTTTCAAAAAAAAACCTACAACTCTAATTCAGCCTTCCCTATGATGGGATCTGATTACATTAGATCTCTATTCATAACTGATCAAATCACTACTACAGTATTGCAAGTGAAAAGAGTTCAAAAAACATGTGTCAGAGTTCACAGAATTATTTGAAAAGTTTTAAGGGATAAGCTCATAAACACTCACAACTTCTGAGAAACCAGCAATTCCCTTCTCCAATGTGTGGTAACTAGTCCTGCCAGTTTATAGCAAGAAATTACAATTTGGTTACTACTCCTCACAACAACTCATTTCATGCATCTCACCCATAACAGCTGTAAAACAGAGAGCTAGAACTAATTCTGGATGATCTCACACAAAATACTTCGCATGTATGCTATGGTAATGGAACTATAATGCCAGCACAATACCTAATGCTCTTCAAAAAGCTGTAAGTAAAATGTTTGTGATTAAGCTGCTAGTTTGATTTCAAATTAAGTGCACCCACTTTATTCAGTACTCTAAAACTCTAAAATATAAAGAAGCTATTTATGACAATTCATGACACATTTGAATAAAAAAGCAAAAACATTTTCTAAGAACCAAACTCTTTCTCCAGCTAGTCACTTTTTGACATAGCAGTTACTCAGTTGCTTTAAGCCACTTTTCATCCATTTTACCAGACTGTTGAATAATCTGTGTCATTCAACAGCCGGGAAGCTGTTCTCTCCTAGTGTTCCAGCAAGAATAGCTAAAACTGTCTCATACCAAGAATTGCAGAATGGCTGAGGTTGGAGGGGACCTCTGGAGGTCATCTTGTCCAACACCCCTGCTCAAGCAGGGTCACCTAGAGCAGGCTGCCCAGGATCGTGTCCAGATGGCTTTCAAGAGTGTCCAAGGATGGAGATTTTTTTCCAGCCTCTGGGCAACCTGTACCAGTGCTTGCTCACCCTCATAGTAAAAAAGTGTCCCCTCATGTTCAAAGAGAATCTCCTGTGTTTCAGTTTGTGCCCACTGCCTCTGGTCCTGCCATTGGGCACCACTGAAAAGAACCTGGCTCCATCTTCTTTACACCCCCTTCAAGTATTTTTACACATCAGTGAGATCCCCCTTGCATCTTCTCTTCTCCAGATGGAGCAGTCCCACCTCTCTCAGCCATTCCTCATGTGAGAGATGCTCCAGTCCCTTAATCACCTTTGTAGCTCTTTGCCACACTCTCTCCAGTAGCCCCAGATCTCTTGTACTGGGGAGCCCAGAACTGGACCCAGCACTCCAGGCAAGTCCTCACCAATGCTGAGCAGAGGGGAAGGCTCATCTCCCTCGACCTGCTGGCAACATTCCTCCTGATGCAGCTCAGGAGACAGTTATCCTTTTTTGCTGCAAGGGCACATTGGTGGCTCACGTTCAGCTTGGCATCCACCAGAACCCCCATGCCCTTTCCTGCAAAGCTGCTTTCAAAACGGTCAGCCCCCAACATATGAGTACATGGTGTTATTCCTCCCTGGGTGCAGGACTTGGCATTTCCCTTTGTTGAACTCCATGAAGTTCCTGTCAGCCCATTTCTCCAGCCTGCTGAGGTCTGTCTGAATGGCAGCATAACCCTCTGATGTATTAACTACCCCTCCCAGTTTTCTATCAGTGGCAAACTTGCTGAGGGTATGTTCTGCCCCAGTCCCCCAGATCACTAAAGAAGATACTGAACAGTATCAACCGCTGGCATACAGCACTAGTTACTGGTCTCCAGCTAGACTTCATACCACTAAGCACTATGT
This sequence comes from Pterocles gutturalis, assembly GCF_000699245.1. Lineage (NCBI taxonomy): Eukaryota > Metazoa > Chordata > Aves > Pterocliformes > Pteroclidae > Pterocles > Pterocles gutturalis. Next base: position 5,570 of record NW_010128132.1, read on the forward strand.
CAGTCTTCAGGATGTACTAGAGACACTTCTCATGCGAACAGGAAAAGCATTCGCAAGAACAGAATTTTAACAGGGATGGAATTAGGGTTTTCCTCCCCCCCCATTCTATGAATAAGAGTTTTTACATGAATCTCTATTTAGAGATGAAGTCATTCCAGGGACTTGGAACACAGTGTTTAAAAACACGTTTTTCATTTGGTAGATACTGAGGCTGTTTAAACAACTGAGATGTGACAGGCTTTGGATAACTCTTCGAGTAGCTATAATCTTACTTTTCTGTTGCCTCCTTAATTATCATCTAGTAGTACATGGGGTAATTGCTACTTTAGCTTAAGGGTAAACATGGGAATCACTCAGACTGAAAATCTATAAAAAGAAGAGCAGGCTGATAAGGGTCATCACTGAAGAGGGCCAAAGGCCATTTTACAAAGCTAAAGCTCACATAAGCAAAGAGGTCAGGGAAAGGGAGGTCCTGGAAAGAAATGGTGCAAGGGGTCAGCACAGAACACAACTAACCTGTCCAGCAGTAAAGGGGAAGGCTGATTCCAACCAAGAAGTCCACTGCAGGGCAGAGAAGAGAGAAGCCACATACCCAGTGCACAAAGACAGCTGAGGAATGAGTAAAAAGAGCAAAAAGAAAGTAGGGGAAAAGATGACCCTCCTTCCATCTCTTCAGCAGGCTGTAGAGAGGTGGCAAGCAGTAAAGAGGAACCAGGGCAGCTGGGTATTGTTATTAGTGCCCACAGACTAAATAGGTATGTCAAATAAACTTTCTTCTGCCTAAAGCAAAATAGCCATTGCTTTCTTTTTTAAAAGGCAATACCAGTGCCAGACTGATCTGACACAATTATTCTAATAGAGCAGGCTGTGTTTCTTTGTTTCATGCTCTGCCAGAGCATGAACATGCAGAACTATTTTCAAAAGTCAGAACAAACTTTAAAATTACCCTTGGAGTTTGCCCTGCCCCAACTTCACAAATTTAAACTGAAGAAAACCAAGACTAGAAGAGGATGGGAGAGAAGGGGAAACATTAACTTACAGGATAATTTGTAACAAACCTGGACAGGCCTTTAGAGGAACAGCATCAAGGTAGCTCTCATAGCCATGGCTGAACTGGAATGCTGAAAAGGACCATGTCCAATTACTGATTCCTCCCTCCCCCC
>NW_010128132.1:6763-11387 GCF_000699245.1 Pterocles gutturalis
CCCTGCAACTCATTCACTCATCATCTCATTTCACCTCATTCATTTTTATGTCATTTTCTGCAAATCTAATTACCCTGGTCTAAAGTGTCAAAATACCTAGACATGAAATTGCTATGTTTATTTCAAGGAACATACATATAATCATACAGTAATTGCTATAATTTAGAAGATAAGTCTTTATCTTGCTACACATGGAGTTAAAACTACAAGCTTATAAATCCGTGTACACTTAAAACACGCTTACACACTACAATGTAATCGAAGCATTTGCTATCATATCACCCAGCCTGTTACAACGTTAATCTGCATTCATCTAAACTAGCAGCACTACCTTTGCCAATAAGACCATCCAGAATTGAAGTATAACATGGAATATAGACATACAAGAAGCAACTGCACATTACCAAACAATCCTATATGTGTCCTGCTACAACAGGAACCTTTCCCTTGAATAATGCTGGTATTTTTATATCTATTTTCAGAAGGTGAGGCAGAGGCCCTGACATCTCTTATCCAAGCAGTTGTATTGGTAACTTCTTAAATGGGAATCAAATGCCATAAATCTACAAATCACCCTTTTATCACTGAAGTTAGACTTCCCAGTGCATAGCTGAGAACGCTGACAAGTATTTCAGCCTACTGCCTGCTCTCAGGACTCTGAAAAGCAGAAAAGACTGCAATAATATGTGGCTATTCCGTAACAGCATTTCTTAGAATAACCTAAATAACAAGCCAAAGCACATACTATTTACTGCAATGAGTGACTCAAAATCCCTGGGGATAGGGCAGGTCAGTGGAATCACTGTTTCCCTCCGTGCAACCAGCCAGCATAGCACCAGTGACGTGCAGTTCCACCACAACCACCAGTGCACCGTATGGTAGGAGACAGAAATGGAGAAGTGCAGTGACAGAACAAGCCTGGAAATAATCAGGTGTTCCTTCTCCTTTCTGCAGTCAGTAGGGACTGGGAGGAACCTTTCCTTAAACTGCCTGTTTTTAGAGATATATCAATGTTTCTGCCAAATAAAGATCCAGAAATAGGGACTAGAGTTGGGAAGAGTGCTGGAATTTCTTCAACAGGTCAGACGTATCTGCTTTTTACCAAGATTATACTCTAAATAATGGAAAAATGAAGATATTTCAGCCATGGCAAGGAGGTGGTGATAGTCCCCTTGGTTTTCATGCTGAAGTGCCAAATCTGTTCTCTGCTTTTTTGGGTCAATACAAGCATTGACAAAGTTACATTAAAAGTGGAGCTCGTCTTTTATTGGGTGGGAGCAGGAGAGTGGAAATACATGCATGTTCGTGAGAATACAGAGAAAGCAATTAAAGGAAATACTAAGTGAGATAACTGAGGCAAGAAGAAAAAAAGAAGAAATCAGACACTGAAGAGGACATGAAAGAGTAGCACTGACTTGCAATGAAAGAACAGAATGGACAGAGAAGATGCAGAACAAAGAGCAGTACAGCAAGAAGGCCCAAGGCCATCTAACAAACACACTATTTGATAACTGCCACTAACATTTATTAAATAATTACACCTACAAAACTAACACCTGACATGCCTTAAGAATGCCAGTAAAATTTGTTGGGCAATATGCCACAGCTGCTTTTCCTTATGCTTTCCCAGCCATAAGTTGTTTTTAAAACATACATATATCTAGACAGGCTATTGGACTTTCTAATTACAGAGAAATTAACAGAATTCCCTTTTCTTTGCAGATGAAAGAGCTACAAGTTTTGTGAGTGGAAATGAACATACATATTTTTCCTTAGTCTGAGAAACAACCTAAATCACAAGCAATGAAGCACTGGTTAGGTTGCATGTAACAAGCCAAATTAAGTTAAAAACTGTGAGCATCTCCTAATATTAGGAAAACCACTGGTTTCCATAACTACTAATTTTTAATCTGTATTTTACATGTCTATTTTTATCTATGGCTTTTCAAAGGTGAAGCCTTTCTTTGTAGAGGTGTTCAGTGTACTTTGTAGATTCCACCTATATGCTTCCCACTAAATAAGGAAGCTATCACTCTGCTGTTTCACTGAAAATTAGTTTTGCACAACTTAGAAACACAAGAAACCTAGCACAAAGTTGCACATCTCCTTTTTGCAGTATACTCTCTCCTACAGCTAATACTCAGTAGTAAAGATTATACTAGCACAGTACAATATTTAAATATTTCAGGTCAACCTTAATAAGGGGCATTCTGTTCAATTTTTGTGATTTGATAGAGCTCCTCTTATTTTTCCCATTAAAACTTTTAGAACCATCCTTTTAACTATTTAAAAAAAAAAGGCTATATACCTCTAAAGTACAACTGAGATTTCAAAGTACAGGTATGACTGGAATCCATTACAAAATGAATGTTAAGTACTTCAGGACTTTTTAGAGATTAGCTTAAACCACACAAGAATTTAACAAAAAACCTAGTAATTTTCAATTAAAGGGTGCTTTGTTATTCTGCTTGAATATAAGCTATTTGTGTTTTCTGCTCTCCTGGCCTTCATTCGTTTTATCTCCTCACACATTTCCAGTCTAATTTTTCAGTTTGCCTCTAACAGGCCTGTCATCATTTGAAGCCTAATCCCTTGATTTGTGCTTACATGAGAGAGAAGGAACATTCAAATGTGAACTATAAATTAAGAGTTTGAGACTTGTATGGTTTTCATGTTCACAAGGATACTTACTAGTAAAGCTTAGCTGATGCAGAAAACTTGCCAAAACAGTTATAGGTTCCCAGTACAGGTAATCCACAGAGGAAACAAAACCAATAATTTCACAAGTAGCTTCACTAATCTCATACTCCCTAAATTTGAGTCATTTTTACCAGAGAACTTTCTCTAGAAACAGTTTCCAAACAATATGATGAAGAATCCTCACAGCATTCAAAATGCTAAAGAACAATGAACCAATTAAAAAAAAAAAAACTAGACAATTCACAGTGCTGAAGGCCAAGTTTACTCTATTAAACAGCCTAAAGGCATTTCTATTTGCTACTTAGTAGTTTTCTAACCAGTACTTCAATTATGATGTGAGGAATCAGTCAGGTATTAGCTGAAACTACTTTATACCCTAAACACCTTTTCACACCCTCTGCATGATTCACCCTTCCTTCAATCCTGCTAATACAGCACTAAAAGCTTTTGCCAATTCAGGTAAGCTTTGAAAAGTAGGTCTCCAAAATGAGGTAGGACAGTGGGCAAAATGAGATGCTTGTAACATTTTGTACATTAAAACAACTGTTATCTTAATTTCTCCTTGTTTTGTGGCAATTAATAAATTAACTAGGAATTTCCTAGAAGATAAGCAATCAAACGAGCCCTTAAGCTCTTCAGAATTCATTGAAAGGAGCAGAAGAGGGACATAGTCTCCTGTTGAGATTTGCTCCCCAACAACCCTGCTATTACCATCAGTACAAATGGTATCCAGAATTCTCTAATGGGCATTTGGCTTTAAATGGCTGCTGTCACTAACTTTTACTGATCATCCAGGGGCAGCTTCACTTTCCCATACTTCACACTTGCTCAGCATCTCTTAAATTCCCTCCTCCAGTGAGTCCTCTCTGTATCCTTGCAGTTGATGGTAAACCTGTTTCATACTTTGAAATGAAAAATGAACAATTTTCACTCAGAGGGTGGTGAGGCACTGGAACAGGTTGCCCAGAGAAGCTGTGGATGCCCCATCCCTGGAGGCATTCAGGGACAGGCTGGATGGGGCCCTGGGCAGCCTGCTCTAGTGGCTGGCAACCCTGCCCACAGCAGGGGGGTTGAAACTAGATGATCTTTAAGGTCCTTTCCAACCCAGGTCGTTCTATGATTCTATGATAATAATAATAATAATATGTTCATAACTGACTGGTGTGTCTTTTCTAGCACATAGCTACCACAACGTGTGTCCACAGGTACAATGTTTCTCAAACATACCAAGCAGGAACTCTTTATTTGTAAGCAGGAAGCTGAGAGTCTATGGAAAACTGTGAAGCTCACCAAAATGTGCCATTATGGCATTTGTCAAATTGCGCTTGCATCCAGTTCTGACTCTGAAGTTGCAACAAGAATAAAGCTCCAAAATCAGGAGACAGAAAAGCTATATAGCAGTGAACAGAGGAAGCTTAAAAGTGGTACAGAAGTTTCAGTTATGGAATTACTCTAATTAGAGTCTTGCAGCTTTGAATGAAAAATAATATTATGCAAATATATGATTAAAAGAACCATGGTACAAAATTAGCACAAAGTGGTGTTCGTACCATAGAAAACAAACTCAAATCTTTAAGTTAATCAGACACGGGTTAACCACTTGCTCTAATGGCAAAACAAGTTTATCTACTCAGAAAACATCAGATCACACATAGGTACAAGTTCTGAAACACAGGCGATGACCTGTACCCACAAGCCAGCACTAAAACCCCGTTAAAGATGCAAGTCGCGGCAGGCTGTAGGCCCCAGCCCCAAAACCAGGTGTCCCTCCTAAACGGCTCCTGCGCATGCATATTACATGAAAACCCATCACCGCTCAATGCGGCTTCCCATCTGTCAAATCCCTACTTTGGTTCTCCTCAGTTGTTCTAGGAAGGGGAAAGATGTTTTGAAAGCACGGAGGCACGAAGCACCAGCAATTATC
>NW_010128133.1:0-204 GCF_000699245.1 Pterocles gutturalis
GAGGGAGGAGGGCCCAGGAGAGCCTTCTGCCGGGGGGCGCCGGCGAGGAGATACCGTGTCCCAGATCCTGGGTGAGCCGGGCGAGCACCGTGTGTGTCGGGAAATGGGGAAGGGGAGGTCACAGCCCTCGGCCTGTGCTCCTGCCCCTTCCAGCCCGGGCGGGCTTTGGAGGTGCCAGCCTCTGCCACAGCGCTGCAGGGCTTT
>NW_010128133.1:374-1685 GCF_000699245.1 Pterocles gutturalis
CCCACGGACCTGGAGCTCTTCAGCTCTCCGAGAAGGCCCTGCTGCACTTGCTGAGCCGTCCTGGTGCCATCCAGGAGCTGAAGTTCGGCAAGAACAAGCACTTCGTGCCAGAGCACTGCCATCAGCCACCCCCACCTCATCCCGCAGGTACAGCACTGCCAGCGTGGTGACAGCACCGGGCACACAGGGGCCCTGCCGTGGCTGATCCAGCCGTGGCTGATCAGCCCCGTGTGCGTCCCCTCCGGGGTCCTGCCGTGACATCTGCATGGCACTGCGTGCTGCCTCTGCCTGTCAGGGTGCACTGAGGGGCGGCTGTGCTGGGACCACAGCCCCTCCTGTGCCACCTGGACTGCAGGCAGCGCTGCCCGCTCTGCGCAGGGCCGTGTGGAGGTGGAGATGGGGAAGGAGGGACTGAAGTTTGAAAATGGAGCGCCAGACCCATTCATACTTTTTTTGGGGTGCAAAGGGAGATGCTCTTTTGCAGGTTCCAGCTCTCCAACACCAGGACTGGCAACTGGGCTTTGCCAACAGCACAAGCGGACCCTTGTACTCCCCCGACTGCGGCATGCAGGCGCTCACCGACTTGGCTGAGGCTGGATCTGTCCCTTGGGGTCCTCCTGGGAGCCTGCCCCTGCCTCACTCAGCTTTTTGGGAGTGCCATGCCCCGCACCGAGCTGCCCGCAGGTCTCCTGCCATCCCAGGCACCGCTGCTGGACTGCGGCTGTGCCGCATGGCACTGACCCGCTCTGTGCTCAGGTGACACAGCCACAGTATCTCAGTGCCCTCGCAGCCTCCAGGACCCTGAATTTGGCCGAGTCACCCAACAGCATCAAGCTGAAGATTGTCCTCAGCAGCCAGACTATGCTCCTGAGCCACCAGAACAGGGGACTGGCACAGCAGCGGGACGGTGACAGCTGCGGGAGCTGGTGGCTGCAGCAGGAACCGAGGGTTAGGAGGGCAGTTTTGGCTCCCTCGTGTCCCCAGGTGCCCTTTGGTGTTTCCTGGTTCAACAAAACACGATTTGCCCCATTTTTAGTCTTTCTTTTTTTAAGAAATCAAAGCCATCGGAGGGGTTAGCAGCCAAAAAATGGTGCTATGGCCCCCACCCTGCTGCCAGGCCCCCTCTGAGGGGTGACACCTGGCGCAGGGGACACGGAGGCAGAGACGGCGTTTGGTGCCAGACGCTTTGTTTATCCATCGCAGACGGGGTCTGGTGGCACTGAGTGTCCCATGGCGTGGTGGCTCTGTCTCTCCCAGCCCCGCTGTGTCCCCCTCAGGTGTCCAGCAGGTCCCGCACACCCACATCGGCCA
>NW_010128134.1:0-34355 GCF_000699245.1 Pterocles gutturalis
AAAAAAAAAAAAAAAGACTATTAAGTGGGTGGAAATTGAAAGGATGTGAAAGACTTGCACAGGGAGGAAGATCATATTTTGATAAATGCGGAAATGGATGACAGTTCTGCTGATTAAAGTAATTGAAGTTGATCACAATTAGACCTTCAAATTTGTATTGCTTTGAACTGAGGCATTTTTATTTAAATTCATCATTCATTATTCCTTTGCATATACTGCTCAAAGTCTGGGGACTGCATAATTTACAAGGAAGAAGACAAGTCGCTGAACATAATGGGCTAAACTTCTAACAATACCCTCAAATTTCACACCCATAATTAATCACCCATGCTCAATTGCAGACAAATGTTAGCATTTGCACATGGAACTGCGTGCAGGCACAGGGTGACAGAACCTTCCAGTATTATCACCCACATTAGATTTGGGGTGGAAAGATGCACTGGAGTACGTGGCTCAATTACAATCTACAGGGATACCTCTTCTGAAATACAGTGAATCTGAAGCATCTTATGCAGAAAGCGGAGAAGTTCACAAGGTGCTCAAAACCAAATGAACAAAAAAACCTCAAAAAGCAAAAAAAACCCAAAAAACAAAAAAAACCCCACCCCCCCCCCCACACACACACACAAAACCCCCCCCCAAAAAAACCAAAACCAAAACCAAGAAACACACACACAAAAAAAAACCCAACAAAAAAAGAAATAACACATGTATTTTTTGGGCTATCTGTGATTTTGAAATTCTGATGGAAGTAACTGGTCTACAGTAAGTTTTAGCTGTATAATTTGCCTTGGCACTTTTTTACATGGTTTCCATTTCCTCACTTCTATGCTTTTCAGCCTTCCCAAGCCATGTTTTCATTCATTTGGTTTTAATTAAGTCCCAGTTCAGTACTTTAGTGCCATAGCAATTCCTCTGTGGGCAAAGAAGTGAGCATGCGATGAAGGCACTGACTGGCCCTTGAGGCCATGTTTGTACTAGAAGGAGAAGCAGCCAAGATGACTGAGTGTAGCTGGAAAGAAAGGGAGGAGCTGAAGTGGTTTGGTTTGGAAAGAGCCTTTCTGTGCCTTGGATCAGGCCCCGCCTCCATGGCTACCATTCCCCTGCTCCAATCTTTAACCATCACCCATCTAGGTTTTCTCCTGCCACCCATTTTCCTGGTCAGCTGGACTTAGTATATGTGTGTATATATGTGCATGTACATATTTCCCATTTGGTGCCATGTGGGTGCAGAGGCATCTCCCTCTGAAGGAAGTCTTTCTTTAACATACATTTGTTTGGGATTTGCAGGAGAATTCGTGCTGCTTTTTAGATGTACGTGACATAACTGGAAAGAAAATATATTAGGCTGGTTTGTCATTCAGCAGTTAGAGCTACCCGCAAGACTACACTGTCAGGGTGATTAAGTCTTTTACAGGGACTTAGTGCAGTCTGTGCATCTCTAGCTTTGTGCTGTGCCTGCATGTGACAGTCACGTTCAGTTGTGTTGGTAGAGCTCTGGCTCCTCGGAGAGAAGACTGGAGATTAAACCCCCCTCCAGTCCCTAACCTGTATATGTCACTGCGACACCAGGTTCTCTTTCAAATGAAGTACAAAGTTAAACTCTGGGGAATCTTTTAGAACATAGGTAAGAATGTCTGTCAGCACTTTTCAGATCTGTGTGTGACATAGCTTTCATAAGACCTACCTGCACTGGTAAAAATAACATTAAGGGAAAGTAGCTTAGGGTATGGCCTGCTAACAAAGCTTGATGTGTCTGGCTCTACCAGTCATGGGAAGTCCACTTGATTGAGATAGTTACTGACAGATAAACGAGTAAAGTTACAGACGAGGTCTAATCGATCTTACATGCTTGTTGCAATAATTACACTGTCAGTAGCTGAGTCATTATTTTACAGACTGCAGACAGACAGCTTAGGTAGCGGAGTGTGGTTGTATTGATTGTGTGTATGCACATTTGCTTTTAAAACACAAAAAGGTATCTTTAAAACAAAGTGTGTGTGATTTTTTTGAATGAATGAATAATGGTTTTGCTGGTTTTATTTATACTTCTGTTGTTTCCCTGCAGGTCAAGGCAACAGATGCAGATGCCGACCAGTTTGGTGAAGTTGAGTATTTTCTTTATGACGGATTCCATTATTATGAGAAATCCAAAGCCTTCCAGATTGACCCACGTACTGGTCAGATCTGTGTGTCACAAGACATTGACAGAGAAGAAGATCCAACCACTTACGATCTCTTAGTAAAAGCTACGGATGGGGTAAGTTTCACCTTTTAACATTGCCCGGTTTGTGAATACATTTGCAAATTTGGGTGTGCTGTATACTTTTAAAGGAGAATGGAGTATGTGAAAATTGCGTAATTTTGAATAAAGTTTTTTACCTCTACAGAGGGCAGAATGTGATGCTTCACAAAGCACAAATTTTGACCAAAATTGATAAAATTGGCTGTGAAATCCAAAATAACTCCTAAACAAGTTGTTGAAAACTGTTTTTAGTCCCTGCTGATTTTCCTCACCCTCTTGGAACCAGTGGACTCCAGGTTACCTCTGCTTCCTGCTTTCAAGATGTAGTAGTAATAAACCACTGACTTGTGCTAGAATTGTCTGGCTACTGTGGGTGCCAGTGGTTTTCCTGGATAACTGTCCTCATACTTTCTAGCTAGCTAGTGCCATTGCTGCTGCTGCTGTGGCTGGGTACAGCCTCCCTGCAGCAGCATGTCTGAAAGTTTTCCCACTTTCCAGGAGGAGCTGGTGCTTGGAAGTGGGTATTCATGGTATAGCAAGGGCAGGGTAAGTTGTATGTATAGAAATAATCCATTTCAGATCTCTGTATCAAAAGGAGGTTGAGAAGACACTCGTGGTGGTGGAACGCATAGAGATGGCTGGGTATGGACACTTGGTCTACCAGGTGCCAAGTAAAAAAATTTTGGTAACCTGACTCCTGAACAGGACTGGAAGAAAATAATTTATTGGTTCATTTTGTTATTAAAGTTTCCAAAGGGTGTTTGCAATGAGAGGCCCAGAAGGAGATCAGACGGTGCTCATTCTTAACTTCCTTCAGTTTTAGTAGTGAACTGTGAAGCATCCGAAGAAAAAGTTACTGGTTGGTTGCAACTGTTAAAATTATCATAAGGACACTTTTTAAAACTTATGGATTCATGTTATTCAGGTGGCATTTTGCAGGACAATTTGAACTACAAAACATTGTGTAGCCTGAAATAATTTAATTTCAGTCTTCATTTCATACTTTGGCTGTTAAGCTTGCATTTAAGATATTGTCCTTAGCATGTCTAATACACATTTTTTAAAAATGCAGTTGTGGTAGAAATACTGTACTTTTCATAAAAATGTTTGCTTTTTGTTACAGTACCCTGAAGAAACTTGGTGAACTATGACTTCTATAGTCATAAGTAGATGAACTTACATAGCTGCAGTTGATGCTTGCTATTAATTGTTGCATTTTGAGAGTGTAGTAGTTGAGGGTATATTTGTATGCTGTTGAATTTGGATGTATGTGTCAAAGTCAAGCAATTAATCTACTTTTTTTCTTTGGCTGTCGCTACTTAGTGTTTATTTCAAAGGCTGCAGAAGCATTCTTTTGTATTAATAGTGCCTTTAGCAGTGTGCTTTTTTTCCCCCATAGATTTCTTTTGAGGAGAAACAATTATATGAGAATATATTTTGTGTGTTTGTGTTTCCTGGCTCTATCTTATTTGAACATTTAATAATTTAAGAATGTAAGTCTTTTTGTTAGGATAGTGTCTGTAATCTTTACAGCAAAAGTAATGTGCCAATTTTGGAATGTCTCTGATTTGTGATTTCTGTCTTCAAAATTCCTTTCTAGGCACAATTTTGTAGCATACACCTGAGTACAGATTTCCAAGTCTTGAAGAAGTCAGTATTACAGTGTGTAACAGCAGAAAATTATGTATTCTGTTATAGTTCATCACTTCATTTTTTTTCTCTCATATACATGGTTTGAAGATGTGTAAATGTAAAGAACACATACACATATCCGGAGTATTGAGGTTAGTCTTATTAATAAAGGCTAAGTGAAAGCTCGGCAATAGCAGTAAAATTCTGACAAGTTCTTCACATATCCAGTCTGTCCCAGAATATTATTTTGAAAAGGTGAAAGAAAACAGGTTTAAGTGAAAAAAGCTTGATGCATTTTTTTTTTTTTTTGTTAAATTATTGCTCTAGTGATAAATCTTCTGTCAAAAGTCGAAGGAAAATGCTGATGCATTGAAACTACAGAGTATTTTGGTTTTAAATTGGTCTGCAATTTATCTTATTGTAAGACCTTGTGTTTTCAGAAGATCAATAATGGGGAGGGGGATTCAATTTTTGATTGCCTGTCTGTGACAGGCTGGACTTGATCTTTTTACTGGAACTCAGCATTTCGTAGATCTCATTGATTTATCTTCAAAAAACTGGTTCATCAGACCCCTAAATACTAAAGCACCTAAATTCAATATTTATTATCAATTTTCAGTATATGTGAGCCTATGTTGAACCACTTTCCACTTTTACAGCAGAATAGGATATTTTGTTGCCTGGCATTCTGCTGCTGGTTTTGATGGATGAAAGATGTTGGGTGTGGGATTCAAAATGGATGCTGTGATCAGGGGAGAAATGTGTACAGGAAAAGACAGAGGAGGAGTGAAGGGTCACTGTTGACAAAGGAGAGGAAGAGAGATGGAAAGGAAAGAAATAAAGAAGTTTATTTTCCTCCTCATTTCTAATTAAGTATCTTCCAGGTGGTGCTCAATTTCTCTTACAACAAAACTGTCGGTTTCCTCCACCTGTTCATGCCTGCTCTATTACATTGTTTTGGAACTTGTTGGTCGTGTCTTTTACGCACTATATAGAAAGAGTAATGGGAGAACTGACATAGTACACAAGAGCCCATGGAGAGGCAAGTGGAAAACAGATTCTGTTAAACTGATGTTAAATAAACATCCTGTGAGAGCTTGTGGGAGCACTCTCACTGATTACACAGGGGCAAGACTGATCGTAATGTTAGTATTAGCCTTTTCATCTGGCAGCACTGATTTTGGTCCCAAAGGCACTTACTTCATGTATGTATTTGATACTCCTCCTTGAAATGCTTTTATATGAAAAGAAATCATGTCGCTAGGTCTATAGAAAGGTGTTTGCACTGAATCCCACAGCCTCTGCACCTAGCCTTCTCCTTGGGTCTCTATCTGGACTGTGGCAGACTGAGAGCTGCTCCAGTAGTCAGGGTGACCCTCCTGTGATTCACGTGCCAGTGCTGCCTGGGACACCACCCTTAGTCACAGCAGCTCTTCTTCTGCACTTGTGACAGACCAGAGACAGTTTCAGTAGGCATTTGGGGGGGTCTTTGAATTTACAGGCAGCTGAAAATTTCGTAGAAAGATGTTGAAATTGTGACTTTTTTTCTGTCTCTGGAGAAAAAAAAAAAAAAAAAGAAAATCAGATGAAGGTATATTGCTTGGGGAACCTTCAATAACACTCGAGAGAGATTTAGTTGAGGCATACTGTGAAATCAAGTCTTGCAAAAAGGAAAATATGGAAAAAGAGGAATTCTAGTAAAAGTATTTGCATGTTTTCGAAAGGGGGACAAAATTACTAATTTTTGGTTTTGAATATGTGCAAATCGTCTGATATGTTTTAATTCTTCTGTTCGGCTTTTTTTTGTTTGCTTTCACAACATGACTGAAATGGACACTCCACGGTGTGTTTTTTCCCTTTTTGCTTGGGGGTCTCCAAACTACTGCATAGGTTAATTTATGCTGCTTTTATGCTTGTTTCGTGTACTTCTGACGTAAAGAGTCTTAGTGTGAATTAATTTTCATCCAGGAAAACTTCTTTTTAATAGCACACATTTTTGCTGCTATATGGTGGCAAACTTTATAGCTGTGTATCATGCATAATTCAATCTTTTTGCTTATTAATTTGCATTTTCATGATGCCCATCACCTCTCTTTTTCTTTCAACCAAATAAACAGTAATGCCTGCAGCTGTTAAAGAAAACTTATCATAAAACAGAGAAATTTAATTGGAATAAGGCTAATTGAAATAGTCTAGTGGCATCTGTACTGCCTGCTTACAGACAGCAGTTGTCTGACCTTCAAAGCCAAAATCTCAAAAGTTGCCCAGTCTTGGGGTTGGTGCACAATAAGGGACATTCAGGAGTGCCCAGCTTTAACTCTGGGAGGTGCTGGCCCACACGGTTTTCTTCAAAAGCTGGAGAAGGCTGGATGGCCAACACGTGTGAGCGGTGCTGCCAGGCACAGGCCAATTCCAGCAACATCTCAGTCGGTAACACAGTGCACATACCAACATACCATTTCTCTTCGCCCGTGTGGCAAGAAGTTTTAAAAACTGCAGAGCCCAGGCAGGATGTTCTACTACTCTTTGTCCCCCACCACTGTAAGGAGTGCCACATCTGTATACCCTAGTGAGAGTCCAGAGGTTTGGGTTTGTGGGGTTTTTTTTGTCTTTTCCCTCTGCAGTGCCTTGGTTTTGTTTTCTCCAAGTGAGGTTCTTGAGTGCTGCAACAGAATGCCCTTAATGATGATTTGAAGGCTGCCATTGAATGGTGGTGGGAGGCTTTTTGGCAGGTTTGTTTGAAAATCTGTGTGCCTTTTTTGTCATTCTGCCTGTTTTTTCCCAGTCTGGCTCTGTTAGGCTCTGGTTTCGGCATATCCCAGGATTCACTAGCACATACTGCTTCAGGTACCTTCTAAATGTGTCCATGCTCTGCAGCTTTTTTTTTTTTTTTTTTTTTTTTTTTTCCCTTGGGCATATTGTGAGAAGGATGGAGCTTTTTGTTTGAGTTTCATTTTTATTCTGGACTACAGTCACAGCTTTTGGATATTGTCAGGGTTGAACACACTTCAGGGCATGTGTCTTTCATCCTAACTTGTTGGCCTAAGGAAGCTATGTAGTGGTAGAATAGAAGAACAGACTAGAGTATTTCAGTTGGAAGGGACCTAGAACAATCATCTAGTCCAGCTGCCTGACTAGTTGAGGGCTGACCAAATTAAAGCACGTTGTTAAGGGCATTTGTCCACATGCCTCCTAAGCACTGACAAGCTAGGGACATCAACCACTTGTCAAGGAAGCCTGTTCCAGTGTTTGACCACCCTCTTAGTAGAGAAATGCTTCCTAATGTCTAGTTTAAACCTACCCAGCTTTGAACCAGTCCCACATGTCCTATTACCAGATACCAGGGAGACGAGATCAGCATAAAGACTGAGGCAAAAAGTGCATTCAATGCTTCCGCTTTTTCTTTGTTACTATTAGTCAGATGATCATCTTTAGCAAGAATCTAATTTTTTTTTTAGACCTCCCCTTGCTATTAATGTACTTTAAAAAGCCCTTCTTGTTATCTGAAATAACACTGTCCAGTTTCAACTCTTAGCTGACCTTTGGCCTTTTGTGTCTTCTCCCTGAATGTATGAACCACATGTACTCTTCCTGCAAAGCCTGACCTCACTTCCAGAGAGCATACAATTTCGTTTTCCTGTTGAGCTCCATGAGGAGTTCTTTGTTCAGCCAAGCTGGTCTTCTGCCCTGCTTGCTTGACTTATGACATAGTGGAATTGCCTGCTCCTGTGCTTCTAAAAGGTGAGCCTTAAAAGACTGACTAGCACTCGTGGACTCCTAAGCCCTCAAACAAATTCCCAGGGTACTCTGCAGGTGGTTGGAACTCAATGATCTCTAAGATCCCTTCCAACCCAAACCATTCTATGATTCTGTGATTCTACATTCAATTGCTAATCTGGGCAGCTCCTGTCCTCTTGTTAGAAGCTGTTGGCAGCAACACAGTGGCATAGAGCTACTTGCGTATGTGCAGGCTACAGGGCATATCCAGTACTCAATGTCAAAGAAAGTGCTCTGAAGGTCTTGTGAGTGCTGCAAGGGCTTGCGGGGTATCTGTTGTGACTGAGGTTGTTTTGTGTAGCACAGTAGGAAAGTGCTTTTGACAGCAGGGAGGTGGTCTGCACACCTGCAATGCAGGCAGTTTCAGTTGAGTGAAACAGCCTGCTAGGGGTCTGTTGATCTTTCTGCAATGATTATGTAGCAGCTGAGAAACTGAAGACCTAGCATTCCCTATAGAAGAAGTAAGGATGCCAGTTGATTAGTATTAAGATAGTAAGACTTTTAATTACCCTCTTTTCTGGATTTATATCTTTCTGAGTCTTAAGTCTTTTTATCCTTTTCTGGAATTTTTTTGTTTTTAAAAGATCAGCATTTTTTGTATGTAGAAATTTACTTCAAAATCAGATGCCCTTGTAGAAACTAAAATTAAAGCACTGTATTTAAAATTCATAGTTTTTAAAGTAGATCATAAGATCATAAGTCTCATCTAATTGCATATACAAGTCGATCTGCTAGAATATGAAGGTACACTTTTATATAGAGGAATGTATGAACTGTATGTTCAAGATTATAACTTACTGAGTTTACTCAGGATTATGTGTTTCCTTACACAGATGGGTGTTACCCTTCTTCTTGTTAGGAAGCAGTCTTCAAAATTAAATAGTTGGAGAATGTTTGCATGGGCAATTAAAGTGCACATATGTGAAAAATTAAAAAAGAGAGGAAAGACTAAGCTTTAGCTTTACGTATTGTGCATTAACCAACCTTGCTGTCACAGAACACTTGGCCAAAGCTGCCTCATCGTATTGACTCCAATACTATGACTGGGTTTCTTCAAAACCACATATTTCGTATGTAATTGCATGGAATGACTTTCAAGGTCTGTTAGTCAGAATAGGAGCTTTGACATATAAGGAACAAGTAGGTAAGCAGTTCACCTGATAACCCTATTTTTTCTTCCATGAAGGTGTGTTTCCTTTAAAAAAAAACCCCAAAGGTAAACGGGCATAATTCCCAATCTGATGTAGTGAGATTATAAATGGAAGCTCTATCATGGAAAAAAGAGACCAGGCTTGGGCTTCAAGGCTGAAGTGCAATGATACATTTGTGGGGAAATTTATAGTGTATGCTGAACTCTTTCAGTTTACATCACTTGCACCAGATTATGAAGTTGCCTATCAGCATAGAGTATGGCATTACCACCTTATATGTTACTGTTCATTTTTCAACAGGTACCGGCACAAGCATTCATTAAACATGTAAACTCTGCCAGTTATATAGATTGGTGTTTATTTAGACTCTGAAGAACATCTGAAACCTCAGTGACTCTCTTACTGCCTTTCTGCATAGAAAAATACGTTGTTCTTAATCTCTTGCTTTTTGGTAAATCACATTGCTTGTCCAATTTTCTTTGTCTTGTACACTGATGCCATTGAAACAGAGGTAAGAGCTCAACACACAATGGCAAAGCTTCTGAAAAAGTTAAGGCTTTTTGAAATAACTGGTGGTCTCTCCATTTTGACAGCATTACGCCTTCAAGGTGAGATGTCTTTCAGGTTTAACACACACACAGGCACACACAGACACACATACATCTTCATGACAGAGATCTTGTATATCACAGTTTAGTTTGGAACAAAAATTTGACAGCACAATTCACTGACAAAAACATTGGAGGTTGTAATGGAAATCGTGATGGATTCCTAAGCATTTTGCAGCACCAAGAAGAGCTACAGCTATTCAAAGTAGCACCATTTCTACTTCTTAAGCTGAAGAAGCTCTCCTGCCAAAGGCAGGATACTTATTTTTTTTCTGAGACATGATAAAGAGGTATACTAATAGCTTTATGTTTTCACACAAATTTGGTTCTGCCAAAGTAAAGAAAATATTACTTGTGGTTATTTTGACTTGGTGGTAGTTTTTTATGTCCCCTTTTTATTCCATGGGACACACAACTCTCAGGATTCTGACGAAGAAGTTGTACTTGTGACATTTTGTTGCATCAAACAGCACAGCAGTAGTTAAAAAGACTTGAACATTTGAGAGAAGGGATTTCAAAATGAACAACTGTTGCTTTCTGTTGCTTGTAACATGCTTTGACAAGTGTAATTTTCTGTCAGCAACAGACTTGTTTAACTCAACCTTCATATGGAAGATCTACTGTGTCGTGCTTGCTTCTCTGTGCATGAAGTATATCCATGTGGTTAGAAACAGAAGCAATTTGTTCCTTCTCACCTGGGACGATAATTAAAAAATTTTTATAGCCAGAGCAAGAACTGGGCCATAAACAGTTAATACCATAACTTAGTAAGTTAATATTGTAGTTGACTCACATGTGAGGGGATACACTGCTTCTTCAGGAAAAGAGGGATCTGACTCTCATAAAATTCGGTCTGTTTTCAGAGAGATTAGGTAGGTAGTAGGTCTCCAACTTGCTTCCCCAGTATACTTAGAATTAATCAATTTCCAAAGACTGCAGTTTTTACATGACTCCATAGGATATATACAAATTGGCTGGATAGTGGTTTGTTTGTTTGGTTGGTTTTTAAATGTCTGTTTAGCAGTAATGAGAGTTGGGAGAAGCAGTTTAACACAAGCTGTCATTAGTTTTTGTAGCTTGATCTCGTGCTGTTCCAAACTTTGCCTCTTTTTTAGATGCTTTTTATTTCTGACATCGCTTCTTTCTTGGCCCTCTTCCCTTAAAAATGTTTCTGTTTCCTGGCCTAAAGTGCCTGACAGCTGTGGAGCCACAGAGCATCTTCTGACAGTGGGCTCGAACAGTGCACATAGGGCTGCCCTTATAGCTCCTGCGCAGGGATTTCCTTCCTGTGCAAATCAAGGTTTTGGGGAAGGGGCTCATCCTGAAGTGGGGTGGGGATGTTGGCACTGAGCCTGCTAGATCTGTACATCTCCACTTCCCCATATCATCACAGGGTTTCATGGCTGTCTCAGTAGTCTGAGGCTGGTGTTAGCCCAGTCCTTGTCCCCAGGTGCATGTCCTGGCTGCTGGCTGCCTCCACAGCAGTGTGAGCCCTGGAAGCATGCCATGCCTTATTGTATTTGGAAGAAAACCCTAGCAGGCTAGGAGGTTGTGGGACAGATCTCCTAGTCCACGGGTGAAACAGAGACATGTGATAGGCAAGATCATCTTAATTTCCCACATACTTGAGCTTTCATAGGAATGCCACTGCCACCCAGCAGAGGTAATATTACTACATGGAATTAAAAACCAAAACAGGACAAAGCAAAAATCCTTATGGAAGTCTGAGGGAGAATGCAGACAGTATTTTTGCCTGAAAGTAAGTCAGACCCTGGGGAGACATAATAAGCAACCTTCAAAAATAGTTTTGGGGGAGATTTTTATGCTGCAGAGCAAGTCTAAAGGAGCAGTGTCCAATCTGAATCATTGGATAGTTTCATGAAGGTCAGGTTTAAAAATAATTGATGTGAACAATTAAGTTGCAGAAATATGCAACCTAGTTATTTTTTTTATATATCATAGCTACTGTGACTGCAAAATTGTTTGGACTTGCTCAGCATAGCTCGTCATGTGTATGCACCAACATCCAATCTCTGTCAGCAGTTTTGGTAAGTAACTAATTGGCACAAGGACACCTCTCAGTGGGACTTCGAAGAGCGTGGGATTCTTCCTCAGTCTGTATCGTAATGTACTGTGTACAGCACATGCAGACTATACATAGGTGTGCTGCTTTGTGCCTCCAGTGCACACGTCGGTGCCCCAGCGTTCACCCTTAGCTGTGCCACAAGCAGAGCTGCTTTCTTCTAAAAACATCTGTAAAATAACCTTGGAAATATGAACCCCTCCAAACTGATGGAGGGACTCCGCAGGGAGTATGAGGTAGTGCCTCTGCCTGCGTGGTGTTACAGGAGCTCTCGGTGGGCACATGGAGCAGGAGCTTCAGCTGTGTATAGACACACACTGCCATGAGCAGGACTGCTTAAACCTGCCAGAGTGGTAAATTGGGGACAGATCTTGCAGGCAGCAGCTGGACGGGTCAGCTTTTGGCTGTCCTGCCCTGCTCTGCTCTCAGTCTGTGTTCCTAATCAACAGTTGAAGAAGCTTCATATTCGCTGTCACGACAGTCATGCTTTTAAATCTGAAAGACTCGTAGACAGAAAGAAGTTATTCCCGCTGTACTGGAGCACCACAGTCACCTGAGGGACATGTTTTTCTGGGACAGAAAGCCCTGACTTGTTCCTTCACAGAATGAAGTGGTGTGTAGGTGATTACAGTAAAAACAAGTGAGGTTAGACTAGCAAGGATTTGACATGTGTAGTGTTCATTAGTACTATCAAAAATAGCTTTGTGTTCAGGCCTCACTGTCCTAAGAAGTTGAACTTCCTTGTGTACTCAGTCAGCCCACGGGAGTTGTTCTGAGCATGTAGCTTGCCTAAGTGCAGTATTTTGGGGTATTACAGATACCGTAAGTTGTTTTTAACATTTTCATTGCTTTATAGTGTTGCAGCATGTTCTGTTTCCTAATGATGGGCTGAAGCCAGATGTGCATCATTCTATTGTGCACGCTTTTAAAATTGACCTTGTTTTTTGTTTTCATCTTTCTGATTTATCCAACAGGGTGGGCTGAGTGCCCAAGCTTTTGTTCGCATCGAGATAGAAGATATTAATGATAATCAACCTGTTTTTGAACAAGCCGTCTATGTGACGAGCATCAGCAGTCACACGCAGCCAGGAACAGAGGTCATCAATGTTGTTGCCACAGACAGAGACTCGGGAATATATGGCGTTGTCACATATGAACTGGTCCCAGGAGAATTTTCTTCTTTTTTCACAGTGGATACATCCACAGGTACTGTATGAGTCTCTGATTCAGAAAGGCGATAAGGAAAAGACACATGTTGTGTAATTGATAATGCTTTTTAAAATTTTGGAGTCATGTCATACAGCTGAAACTTAGATTTGTCTGGAAGATAATTCTAGAGGAAGATGGAGGATTTAGGTTTAACGTGAAGCCTTTGCATTCACTGGAATAAACAGGAGAATGTACATGCCAGTACAGTACAGGACAAGCAGTATGCCACTTATCCACTATTTTCATTCATAAATCTAGTAATCACTGTAAGAAATAATAAAAATTTTTTAATGATAATATCTGAATTTATGAAATGTTTAGATCTTACTCTTGAGGAACAATAAAAGACCTTTCAAGACGATTGTCCTCCCATTTAATCTCTGTTTCTGTCCTGATCTTCTTTCCCCGCATTGTGCTAGAATAAGTCCCCATTCTGCTCACAGTCTTATGATATCCAGCTGCCACCCTGTTTGACCCAATGATTAGCTTTGTAAGTGTCTTCTTCTGCCTTTTACTCCCTGATGTGACTCTTCATCCTTCTGTTTTCTGGAGAGAGCTTCAAGGAAGGAGTGATGATGAGAGCAAGAAAACAGTTGTGGCAAAAGTGAGTCTGGGTGAATTGTTTCGAAAACAGGTTGGATCTCACAGATTGAATTACTTTTCCCATGGCCACAAAGCAGCCTCTGTGGTCTGCTTGCTAACCGTAAAATAGTTATCAATGTCAGCTGGGAAGAACACGAGCAGTGTGTCTACAAATGTCCACAGTGTTTTTCAGGGAGTGGTTAACTAAACTGCACCTACCATTTTACTTGAGAGCAAGCCCTTGCATGTGAGTGTATCCTGATCAATGAGTTTGCTTCATGATGGTCATGACACAGGGGATTATTTTATATGTCTTAAGATTTTTTTGGGCTGTTATAGATGTGTATCTGTTAGCTGTTTGGCATACAAAATGTTGCAAGGCTCTATTCTTTCAAAATGGTGCCTATTTGAACTTTCTTACACAGTCCCCCAAATATTCTGATGAACAGAAGAAACTAATCTTCTCAGGAAGTCGGTCTGCTTGTCTTGGCTATTTCAGAATTTATTTAACTGTGGACTTTTAACTACCTGTCAAAACAGATTCTCTGGGGCATAGCTGATGCCAAAAATATATAGGTCAATCAATAATTAGGGAGCTGGATCTCCACAGGCATTTAACCGTTCATTTTAAAACTGCCCCAGCAGACTTGTCAGAGGGAGCCCCTGTGGATCATGCTAGCAGTACTGGCTTTGCAGCGGTGCTCTCTTTTGAAAGGCATCTTCCTTGGATTGTGACCTTTTGGCCTTTTTTTTTTTCCAATTTTGGCACTTTATGTAGGAAAAATGTCATGGTTAATCATGAAGGCCATATAAGTTTATCAGTTACTATTATCTTGTGAATCTATCATGGTATTTTATCAAAGGCAGACCAAATTCAGGATGAAATTGCTTCACGAGGTCAGTCTGATTCATATTAATAGGGTGTGTTGGGGTTTTTTCTTCTGAAGAATACAGTTTCTCCTTTTATATTCTTCCACGTCTACCTACAGTAGTTCTTATGCCCAGTCACTGGCTAGCAGAATGATTTTTAGACTCTTGGCAGAAATAAATATCGTAAACAAAATTAACATTAAAATTTCCAATTTGTCACACAGAAGTTTTGCAATCTTTGTGGGTTAAATAGCTGCAAAAGCTGGTCAGTGTTCAGAGGAAGATGAAACAAGTGGCTCACTGTTAGGGCATAGAGATTTTGAGCTCTTCCTCTTTCCTTCTTATTAGGACAGTGACACTTTCCAGTTCTCATTGTGCTAAAGCTGTCTTCATATGACGTAATGTATGGCCTAATTTAGATGTGTCTCTCTGAAGGTTATGTGAGGGACTTTAGTTACGTGGGCTGCATTTTGTAAACAGAGGGCAAGAGACAAGTATGACAAGAAACAGGAATTCTTCAGGATATGCATCCCCAAACCCATAAGGCAATCAAGATCATATTACAGTTTTTGTGTTTTGTTTTCTGATGCTGTGGACATGCAATCTGTTGCTGATGTATTCTGCCGTTTTTCCAGTTTGCAGTATGGCATATTCTGTTTTATCTGCTCTTGTCACTCTTAGAGGATCTAAGAGGAGGCACAGTGATGGTGTTAGTCTTCCATGAATTTGCCTTCCTGATAAGGTGGTTTTTTTTTAATGATACTCACTGATAGAGCATTTAGAAATGGGGAATGAAAATCAGTGTATTAGTCTTTTTGACTTAGGTTCATTATGGCCTTGTGGAAGTGGACAGAGATATTTTCACTATTATGAGATTTAAATTAATTAGTAGCTAACAGTTTGTCACATAACACTATGATATATTAAAATTATATGCAAGATGATGCTGTTCTCCATGATATATGTTATTTCTATTTTATGGCATCTAGATTGTGGATTTGAAAATTTATCTCACTGTAGTTTTCCTTGGGGGTGTTTTTGGAGTGGTGCACTTAGAACACTCACTAAAGATTCACTTTTTTTTTCCCCATTCCCTTTTTCATTTTTAAAAGGGAAATGGATAAAATAATAAAAAAAATAACCTGAATTCTTCACTACTGTGGCTTGCTTGTGGCTGTTGTGTTGTTAAAGCAATTGTATGGATGTATCAAGAAAGTTTTTAGCTTTGCGTAGTCTGTGTTCACAATACAGGATATCATACCAGCTGGTCAACCACTGACTGTATAGAATGTATCGATGGTGCTTTTGATATATAGATATTACGAAGTTGAGCCACATCCAGGCTCCTTGAAGGGGCTCCATTTTTTGTTTCAGGCACTGTGGCATGTGGGTGTCAGATAAATTCAATGGGAGTGGAAGGAAAAGCCTTTCATTGAGCAGATAGATATTCCACTAAAAAGTTTTAAAAATTCTAAACAAGTCTTTGTTAGTCATATTTGTTTGCTGTTTTAGCTTTTAGATACTGTGTTTATTGTTTGTGATTTGCTCTTATACTTGTAAATAACATTAATTGCATTTCCCTTCGAGAAAAAATGGCAATGAAGTATTTTTAATTTGATTGATGATACTGTCCACAAGAAAAACCACTTTAAGAACTGTGTAACTAGAAAAATGTATGGATAGGAAACTGTAAACCAGTTCCTTTGCTAGTTCGTGACTCTTGCTATCCTTTGTTTCTAGTGTTGGTGTAAACAACATCTTGGCTTCATTATGTTTCCTTTTGTAGATATCTGATCCATGCATGATCTATGAACAGCACTCATGAATTTATTAGAACAGAACA
The DNA here is from genome assembly GCF_000699245.1 of Pterocles gutturalis. Taxonomy (NCBI): domain Eukaryota; kingdom Metazoa; phylum Chordata; class Aves; order Pterocliformes; family Pteroclidae; genus Pterocles; species Pterocles gutturalis. Next base: position 16,001 of record NW_010128134.1, read on the forward strand.
AGTAGAAGAGCTCTTCTGGCTAAGAAACTGTTTGAGCTATTTGTTTATTTTCCCATCGTTACCTGACAAGCTATCTGAAAGACAGTGTATTTATAGTTATGACTGAGCAGGCAATTACAAATGTAAGTCACAGGATACAATCACAAGTGTGGTAGAAAAGCTATGCAGTGCTTAACTTTAAGACTTTGGGATTAACAATTGAATTTCTAAACTCTCATTATGGTACAAGCATTAATATTTTCTTTTACTCAAGGGCATTCGATTCATTTTTCCATTGATCTTAGTGATACCCTTCTTGAGAGCTGGATAGAAAGATGGTTATCATCTTACTGTAGCCCTGGTTCAAGGAAGATGTTTCAAATCAACAAAATTAATAATAGTCTTTGAAAATTATTTTGGGCCAGTGTGACTTCATCATGTCAGTCTTCAGGTAAATGGTCTGTTTGTATTCTTAGAGCAACTCCCCTAGCTACTCACTGTGTGCAGAGAAAACTCTCATGAAGGGTAAGTAGGAGGGAGCAGCTATTGATTTATGTTTATTTGAAGGTATTAGTGATTTAAACTTGGTATGAAAAAGATGTAGAAAAGTACCATTCACACAGTGTGCTTTACAGCAGTATAAGCATTTAACTTGGCTTCTCTGTTTCTTTCGACTATGAGATATTCAGGCTTGTGTTTCTGTGAATCCTACCTAAATCAGATGCCTAAAACAGAGGCTGTGACCTTCCTTCTTTGGATTTTTCTGAGAATGTCTCTGTGAGTGTGGTAGGTTGACCCTGGCTGGATGCCAGGTAGTCACCAAAGCTGCTCTATCACTCACCTCCTCAGCTGTACACGGGAGAGAAAATATAACAAAAGGCTCATGGGTTGAGGTAAGGACAGGGAGATCACTCAGCAGGTACCGTCACAGGCAAAACAGACTCAGCTGGGAAAAATTAATTTATTGCCAATCAAATCAGATTAAGGTCATGAGAAATAATCCACAAAACTTAAAACACCTTCCCCCCACCCTTCCCTTTTTTCTGGGCTCACTTCACTCCCAATTTCTCTACCTCCTCCCCAACAGCAGTGCAGGGGAACAGAGAATGGGGGTTGTGGTCAGTCCATCATGTGTTGTCTCTGCTGCTCCTTCTTCCTCACTGAGGACTCCTCACACTCTTCCCCTGCTCCACCGTGGGAGGTAGTCCTCCATGAACTGCTCCAGCGTGGGTCCCCCGGGGGGTCACAAGTCCTGCCAGCAAACCTGCTCCAGCCTGGGCTCCTCTCTCCATGGGCCCACAGATCCTGCCAGCAGCCTGCTCCCGTGTGGGCTTCCCATGGGGTCACAGCCTCCTTCCATCCAGCATTCACCTGCTCCTGCGTGGGATCCTCCCCAGGCTGCAGGTGGATCTGCTCCCCCATCACCTCGATGGCTGCAGGGGCACAGCTGCCTCTCCATGGGCTGCACCACGGGCTGCAGGGGAACCTCTGCTCTGGCACCTGGAGCACCTCCTCCCCTCCTTCTGCACTGACCTTGGTGTCTGCAGAGTTGTTGTTCTCACATATTCTCACCCCTCTCTCCTGGCTGTTGTTGTGCAGCAGATAACTGTGTTATCCCAGAGGCACTGTCACTGACGGGCTCAGCCTTGGCCAGCGGCGGGCCCATCTTGGAGTCGGCTGGTGTTGGCTCTGTAGGACGTTAGGGAGGCTTCTAGCAGCTTCTCACAGAAGCCACCCCTATAGCCTCCCTACCACCAAAACCTTGCTGTGCAAATCCAGTACAGTGAGGAATTTTGAGATCTTTCCGTTGACTTGAAGATACGTGGAACAAACTTTTGTCATAACATCATCTTTTACTTATTTGTGCCAAAAAGTACATATTGAGTACAACAGACAAGCCTTGTTACAAGAGCTGGTCAGTAGGTTAGCGTTAATTTTAATTTTTTTTTCAGTACAAAGGTACAGCTTCTGCAAAGTGAGAATTAATTTAGGAAATTTTGACTTGCTAAAAAAATAATTCATTTCCTTTAAGAAACATTCTGATTTCTTTTTAACTGAATAGCACAGGGCATCATGCAACTAAAATGTCATGTAAGAGATGTAGAGCAGTTTAGGAGCTTAGTCTGTTGGAGAAGAATAAATGGACCCAAAGGACATGCAAATTTAAGAATATAAGAATTATTAACTTAATCAGCCAAAAGGCAACTTTAAGTCCAGCATCGTATCTCTTTAACAGTGCTTGGTAATGGGTGCAAAAAGAGGGGGTAAGTGTAGAGCTTGTACAGAACAATTCCCCCACTGATATATTTTTCTTATTTTGGCAGTGTACAATTTAGTGCTGTACTGCTTCTATTAGTGTACTATAGCACCATTTGTAAATGCAATTTAATGTCGAACTGACTTAAAATAAACTTTTGATTTGGTTCAGAGCACCAGAATAGATTGATTCCAGTTAAGGATGTTGACAAGTTTTGTTTCATTGAAAAAACTGGAAATGTTGTTTTTGTTTAACAATTACATTTTAGGAGATTTTCATTGCATGAAAAAGTTTTGCTTTATTTTTGTTACAATACAGGTTGGAAACAGAAGTTGAAATACCAAAACTTCTTTTTTCGGGAAAAAAAATAAAAATCCAAAATTTGTTGAACTCTATGTATTATACAATGTTTCATATATAGCAGATTGTAATATGCATCAAAGTAAAATGGGGATGCATCCTTTTTAAAGAAAACAAAGCAATTTTTATGATGATTAATGATGTTTTCATATAGTATTGTAGGAAAAAATAGTTTCTTTTTAAGCTACTTTTGGCATTTTCATACAGCATGTAGTACATTTGCTGAACATATGAAGAGGTTCATATGAATAACATTTAAAATGAGTGCTTTATTTTGGAACATTTTGAAGCCACTTTTTTTTTTGTTTTTTAAACAGCAGTTTCCTCAATTACTGTTTTTCTGATCTTTCATATGAAATTGATAGCATATTCAGAATGCTGCAAATCAGGAATATGTCGAAGACATTGGTTTAGCTCGCTAAGTTTTCACCGAGTAATTTGTGCCTTGGAGAGATCTCAGTGAATCTTCACTGAGATCTCATCTAATGAGAAATATAACATAAATAATACAGGAAACAGTATATTCTCCTTGAAGTACACAAAATTTGCTGTAGTGAGAGTGCAGAATTTGGCCCTGAAAGAAAGCTGTGTAGCAGAACAGCATGAAAAAATATCCATAGTGCCAGCTCTAAATGTATGTGGCTCTTTTTTATTTTACAAATGAAATCCAATAGAATTGACCATCTACAAAGAGAAAATTTCTTGCAAGCTATGTGCTGAAAACTCAACCATGCACTAGTGGGGTGACACGTGTACTTGCAATTCATTGTGCATGATACAATGCAAAGTGTTTACATAAATACTCTAGCCCACCCCCCTTTCCTGTAGGTAAGTCAATGTCAGATCTCAGAAACAGAAGAACTCCTGATGGGACAAAGAGCAAACTCCCATGGCATTGCACAGATGATGTGGGCTAATAACAAGAAAAATGGAGAAAAGAAAAAAACTATGCCCAAACCTCCCATTTTGGAGGAGAGGAATGAGGGGAGATTTGTACAGTAAAGTTCAGACAATCAGCACTTTTCTGTGATAGAAACTGTATGGGTCTGAAGCACAGATGTACTTAATGTACTTCATGTTCTCAGTTAATCTAAGGAAAAAAAGACCACAACAGGTCACACAAAGAGAGCAGATAACCTTGGCAAAATGCCTTCATGCTGTTGGACTGTTAAAATGAACATAGTAGAGGAGTGTATGTAGTAGAAAATCAGTTTGTGAAGATTAAGATAAGCATCTGGAATGTTTCATAGTGCTCTTAATATAAGAACAGCAAATTTATTGGGCTTATATTAGACTTCATTCAGTATCTGTGCTGGAAATAGTGCCTTCGAAGAAATATCACCTCTGGTTACCATGGCACTCGAGGTTTTGTTACCAGGTTGTGCATTGAGCAGTTTTTGGATCTGCAGGCTGGCAGCTTGATTGAAAAGGTCCTTGACTAAAAAGATGTTTTTGGAAAACTTCAGTAAGCTAAGCAAGCAAAGGTGAGCTGGTGGGATGATGTGGCAGGGCTGGAGCTGTGTAGATTGCTTGGGGGACCTTTGTCTTTGAAAATACTGTTCACCAGGCCAGAGTCCTGCTCACTTATTGGTGTATGCTTTGATTTTTGGTGTGGGATTTTTTGAAACTCATGTTTCATGTGGAAATGTTCTCTCTGTGTGCAGATAAGAAACATACTCTGAGTTACTATAATGTCAGATTAAAGGAAACAAAACAAGGCAGACCCAGAGGAAATCTCCCTGCAGCAGCAAATTATGTCTCTTCTGTTATATGCTAATAATACTAACATTAGCGTTGTACTAAGAAAAAAAAACAACCCCTCCAAACTCTAGTTCTGTCCTGTGACGTTTATAGTACGTTGAAATAGAGAGACAGCAATGGATTAACATGGCAACCAGTCAGTTCAGTATCTCCAGGTTTCTTTTAATATGTACTGTAGAAAATGAGCATTCTTGAGGAGCTGAATGTTAGATTTGACAGTATTCTGAAGAAATAGATTCACAAAATAAACTAGGAGCTGAAATCCCTAATAGGTTAGCAATCACTGTGGTCACCAGAAAGACACAGCTGAGTTCTTTTTCTTTGAGCACTATTGGATCTATTTGCCTTTCTTGAGGATTTGACAGTATTCTGAAGAATATATAGCAAGCATAAATTTGTTGACAGTTTGAGGGGGTTTTGTATTGAAACTTAAAATGGGAGGAAAGAGATCAAGCAAGATCTTTTGTTTGACTTGAACATGAAAAATAAAGGAAGCGAAGAAATAGATTCACAAAATAAACTAGGAGCTGAAATCCCTAATAGGTTAGCAATCACTGTGGTCACCAGAAAGACACAGCTGAGTTCTTTTTCTTTGAGCACTATTGGATCTATTTGCCTTTTGGTGGGTGTTGTAATCACCTGATTAAAGTTGGAGTCATATGACTTTGGTTTTTTACCATACTAATATTTCTTTAAGCATTTCAGGCAAAGATGATCAGTTTCCCTGCTCAGAAAAACCATATATACTGCTGACTTCGTAGTCATTTCTTTGATGGGCTCTTACTCTTGCATACCTTTTCCTTAGGGATTCCACTGTTCCTCGTGAAATTAATAGGCAACCAAACTTTTCTAATACAACAGCATTAATTGGTAGAACAATTGCTCTCAAAAATTTACTGCCTTTAAACTCTCAGCTTCTCAAAATCATTGGAACTAAGTTTGGTTTTTTTTTGGTTTTTTTTTTTTTTTGAGCATTATGAATTTTGTTTAATTGTCTGCAACTTTTAATGGTGTTCATGAGCATTTTTTAGGACTGTTCAGCACCTGTGCACTTTTTACAGAAGATGATTTATAAATTATTTTTTCCCTGCAAAATAAACAACTGTCACACAAACTTTATTTTTAGTAAACATTTAACCATGCATTGACAGCACCACTGAAATATTGTCACCTGTAATTTCAGTTGTTAAAAAAAAATTAGATTAAAAAAAAAAAAAGAGAATTTAAAATGTTGGTGGTGTTCAGATAGCAATTAGGCCAAGCACTTGATCCAAAACGCTGGTAGTGCAAATGTAAGTATCACCTTATAGTTTTAAATCCAGTGGCAGATGGAAAGGCTGAAAGAGGCCAGCTTTACATCTTCCTTTACCTGCCTCTGAGCATTACAGGGCATGTGACCTCCCAAACTAGCAAAACTATAGTCTCTACAGACAAAAAAAGCTTGCATCCCAAATAGTCCATTGCAAGACTTTGTCTGAGAAGCACTTGCATAACAGAAAACTGAGCCTGGATGATAGAAAAATCATTCTAATACCAGTCTCATTCCCTCTTCTGCCTGACATTGGAGGCTGATGATCAGGTGGATGTTCTGCTTGTAAATAATGGAACTGCCTTAGTTAGAAATCAACATTTTGTGTCTTGATGAATACTTCTTAGCTCACTAAAATTATCTGTAACGTAGTATTTAAAATAGTACTGTTGTGCTTCTGGGAGAGCTGTGGTGGTGAAACTGTGTAAATTAGCTTATAGATCCAGGTACTGGTTCCTTATTGCAGATTGCCACCCTGGTTGGATTTGGATGAAGTGCTCTGGAATAGACTTTTCATATGCTAAGGAAAGTCTTGTGATTAAACACAGTATGTTTATGTAGTATACGTTGTAGACACTAAGCTATTTTGTTTATGTTTCCTTTTCTAAGAGGAAGACTGTGAGTTTAGCACAAGAATCAGCTAGAAAGGGGCCACTGTCAAAAGCATCCCCAGTGCAGGGGTATGAGGCTTCTGTAAAGTACAAATGTAGACAGGAGATAAATACAAATTGAATCAGTTATTTAGCATGAAAATATTAAAATGCTGGATAGTTTCAAACCTGAAATAGTCCTCTTGTTCACTGAAACTCAAAACTGCGTTTGTGCCATCAAGATCAAACTTTTTAAAGCCCTTTCCTATGAGCTGAAGCTGTGTGTATTACAGCAGATAGAATGTAAATAACAATGTAATTCCTCATTAATTCTTCCCTTTCCCCTGACAGTTATTAAACCAGCTCTTCCAACAGTGCATTTAGCAGTGTTGTTATGGTTACCATCAAGAATGCAGCTTCACTAAAAAAGATGCATTTATAATACAGGCAAATTGCTAAAACAGAACCCTAAATGTGATGCTAAGATTAGACAGGCAATTAGGCAGATAAACTTAAATAGAAACGTCAAGCAGAAACACTATCATTCTTCCCTAGAACAATGCTGGTTTCAATGTTAGTGCAAAGTCTACACCTCCTAACTGCATCCGCCTCTCGGAGGATCACCCTGTCTATGCCCATCCTGAAAATTTTTCTGACACATAAAAAGCAAAGCTGTAGGTGTGTCTCTGCACTGAGAAGCTGGCGTGCTAGGTTGGGCGAGACATGCTCTGAAGCAGGTCAGTGTGTCAGCGTTAAACAGCATGTCCAGCAGCCAGCTTTGAAGGTGAATTGGGGTGATGAACTATCGGTCCCTTTTTGCCATCTGCTTACTGTCTGAGCTGTGCGTTGGGTCATGCCACCTGACCCATCCTAGGATATGTGCTGAAGAAATACTGCCATTGTTTAATGTTGTCAGGGCATTTGGTTTCGTGGCCTTAGGGAACACTATTGATAGTTGTTGATTTTTATTCCTCTTGTCATGTTCTAAAGTTGATTTTCTATTTCATGAACAATGAGAAAATGCTGGAAGCTATTTAAAATGAGTATGCATTTCTATGCTGTCCAGACTTTGTTACTGAAGTTAGTGCATCCTGATTTTTATCTTTGCCTCTGCAGTGCTTGACCAGTAGAAAATGTTTTGTTTACCTATGAATGGCTATAAACATAGGGCTGGTTTTTGCTTTGCTTACATGAGGACCCTGTGGAAAAACAGACAGCTTTTCAAAGTGGTCAGCTAGAGGTATGTGTGGAAATCCTTTTGGGATAACCAGTACTATTTCTGCCCCATACAAAAAGTGCCTTTGGGGAGTGAACCTACTTTGGTAGTGTATGCTGTTGAGATGTTAGGACTGAACACAGGATCGTGAAGATGATCAGAAATATATTTTAAAAGAATCATTATATGCATCTCCTGCATTTAGCTCTTGAGAAACAGCTCTTAGCAGCTAACCCACCTGTACAGTAGGGTGCATCTCCACAAAAACAAGAACAAAATCCCATGAGAAATTTTGTCATTGCCAGAGGATGGTGGTAACAGAGTCCTGTCTTTCAGTGATGTGTTTGCAAGTACTGGGCAAACATTGGCTTTATCTGTCTTTGGTTGTTGATAGGCACAAACTGGAGAGCAAGAACTTTTTGGAAGTTAGTGTCCTAGCACGTACAGTGAGTGAGGAAGCATGAAGCAGGTCAAAATGCTTGACAGTCATGATTTTGCCCTTCATTAGTACTACCTCTCACGGTGCACTGAATCCCCAAAACTGTTGTAACAATTTATGCTAGCCGTTAAGCACATATTGTTCTGCAGCAAAATATCTCTAACTCCCAATGTGGGTGTGCTGAGCTAACCAGCACTGGTGCAGAGCTCTTCCCAAGCTAGAGCCTGTGGTGGCAGTTGCTGTCATGCAAACAGCATTGCCCATTCTGTCCAAAATGTGTATGCAAATCACGATAGGCAGTCTCTGGGTCATGTTTTTGATGTATAAAGGTTGGAATCTGCAGTCAGTTACACCCATGTAAATCTAGTCAAGAAAATGGGATTGCCAAGGTATGAGCTTGGATGTTAATGTTTCATCTGGTATTTAATTGTATGATTGCTCACCTGCGAAGCAGAATTGATTCCATCTCTCTCTCCTATGGAAAGAGGAATTACCAGAGATAAAATCTTGAAGGCACTGCAGTAATGTAAACAATAAATTTTAAAAATGGGAATTAAATGTTATTAAAGGCAGCAGATAAGGCTGTCTGTGTATATGGAAAGACAAGCTGTAAGAAAGAAGGTGGCATTTTTTGAAGTAATGATTATAGACATAATTAGACTTCTGTTGGAACAGGCTGCCCGAGGAAGTGGTGGAGTCACCATCCCTGGAGGTGTTCAAGAAATGTGTAGATGTGGTGCTTAGGGACATGGTTTAGTGAGTTAGGTGGGGTTGGGTTGGACTTGATGATCCTTGAGGTCTTTTCCAACCTTAATAATTCTATGATTTGTTGCACAGTGACTTCTTAAACTAGAACCACACTTCTGTCTGTGTGGTCCCCTGCTGGGAGCTTTGGCCTTGGTAAAATGTTCCTCGCTGAAAAGCTGTCTCATTAGTCCCTCGTTAGCCTTTCTGGAAACTTTTTCACAGTGGAGGAGTATATTCTGTACCGCAGCAACCTAATTTTCCTTTAAGCTCTCTGAAGGCACAAATTGCAGGCTGCAAATGACTGTAGTAATAACAGTAAAAAGTCATTGTCTTTTCTTAATTACAGAACAGGAAAGAGAGAAGAGCCGTGACTCATCTTCAGTCTGTTACTTAGCGAGGCATACCTCTGAGTTTTGCATAACGAATGTGTGACTTACGCAGCTAGTTCCTGCTGTGTGCTTCTTGCAGTCAGCCCCGTGTTTCTGCCTTTGTACTACTAGGGGATCTCCTGCACCGTATTAAGGCAGATGAAATAAATACACCTAAGCTGCCTGCTCTGAGGGGTGATGGCAGCTGCTTTTGACCCAAGTGGTCATGACTGTGCATTTTGGTCACAGTCCGGTGTTTTTAACCTAACCATACAGAAAGCAGGGTCCCAGATGCTTTTACATCTTCTTTCAGCATCATATGGTGCCATATCAAGCTTAATGTGGCATGTCCCCTAACATATGCTAGGGCTGTCTCAAATGTCTGTATAGATTGTATATCACCAGGTGCAAAGCTAATGCCCAGTCCTACAAATGCTGAAGAAAACAGAATATATGTAATTAGAAGTCAAACTGGGTTATAAAATTTCCTGCGTATTACAGTTTTGAGGCTGGACAGAACTATATGGAAGACATATGCTTTTTACTTGGAATCTACCACTGTTCTTAAAAGTGCTGCAAGAAAGGTCTGAGTAGGGAGATGTACTTGCTTATTCCCATCCCTCTCTAGGATACAGAAAAGAATGAAGAGACAAAGTAACACCTTTTTTACCATTTTCTTTTCTGTCTGATTTCTGTAGCTAGACTGGCATGGACTGTGCTGTCATCTGTGTAGGGCAGCAGGGAGGGAATTTTGGTTCTGTATTATTTCTGTTCCACTAGGTCTTCAGAGTTCCTAAAGTTCACTGTTTGCTCCACCCTTTGCTACGGGATATTCTGAAGTAATTACTTATTGCTTTGAGAGTAAGAATTTCAACATGATGCTTTTCTGTAGAAGTTTTCCCACTCTTCACATAGGCCTTGAAGTATCCCAAAATGGGAATGAGATATTTTTGGCCTTTTCAATAGAAAAATACCCAGTTAGTTAAGTTAGTAAAATACAGTCCATTTGATGGTTTCATTTAGTTTGACAGTGACAGCATTTAAAATCCATGTTTATACACTTAATCTCTGGGGAAAAAAGGGTTAAACACCTTTTTTCTTCAAGCTACAGTTGCTCAGATTACCTCAGGAAATGCCAAAAGTTTATGTCCTTGGAAGACTACTTTGTTGAGCTGTCTAACGAATCGTAAAAATCATTAGAAGACAAAAAAAAAAAAAGGCCAAAGCAAGGTTGATTCTTGGAAGTGCGTCAGTTGTTGGCATAGGAGCTGGATCTGCAATGGATTCTGAATCCATCTGTATATCTTTTGAGTTTTTACTGTGGTTTGTCACACTGGAATAAGTGTCCTTTGTTGTTAGTGGAAAGCATTCTCCCTTGGTCCTGGAGACCCTTTGAATGCATTTTAAGCATGTTAAGACAGAGTTTGTTATTACAATATCCCGGCAGTATAACTGGAAAGTATACCGCATGCATGTTTGAATATTTATAAGGATTTTATGTATTTCCATTATCCTGCTTAAAAATGCATCATGGAATGTTAGTGTTGTGGCTTGATGCTAAATTTTGAGAAGATATATTTCAGTTGAATCATGCACTGATTCTCCTAAGGCACTTTGAGTTAAATATAATTTTTACCCTGTCTGACAAAGAGGACCACTAAATGTCTGACTTGAATGCCAAACATTGTCCCTATTACACCTTTCTTGAGAGCCAGGAAATTAAAAAGGTAGCTCAAAGTTTTAAAAGCTTGGTTTTACTGAGCTGCTAAAAGTTTTGTGCCTTCACCAGCTTCTACAAAAAGCATGGGTGCTTTCTTAGCAATACCTGTTGGTATGTAGAAAGTTGGCCCTATTAGTTGAATCACTTGAGTTGATTGCAACCTTAGTACTTAGCTCACTACAATGTTAGCATTTAGTATATATTCAGTTAAACTGTCATTGCTAAGAGGAGTTTTAATGCATTTGTTCACCTTTCGTCTTCAATTGAATGTTGAAAAAGTTACTTTACAAACAGTTCTCTGTGTGTTGCAAAAATCTGTGATCACCAAAAGGTCGTAGAATATTGAGAGATTTCTGACCCTCAGAATTAAGTGAAAGTGTTTTTCTTCCTGCTCAGTGATAGAAAAGATGCTGGGAAGGGTAAGACAAAACAGTGTTAATACTCTCTAGGACATAATTCCATTTCCTTATTCCACCTTTTACCTGGCTCAAAGCACATGGTCTTCAACTGTGTGCCTCAAGTTATAGTGGTTTAGTTACACTATTTATGACCTAACTAACATACTGTGAGCTGCTATATTGCTCTATGATTTAGTGAGCTCCCCTAAATTTTTGAGTATTTGTGTTCACTTCATCTAGACCAGACATTTGAGAGTTCTCTAAGGACTAATGATTTATTTGTGGGTTATATATTCATTTACAAATCCTTAATGTGCTTGCAGAGGACAAAGAATAACTCTTATGGAACAATTAACAAGTATCAGTTTTGAGTAATTGTTGTGGACCGTTATGAACATCCCTTAGAGAGATATGGTTTGAGTGTAATTCTCATTGCCGAGACTGAAGTCTTCACTCAAATAAAACTTTCTTTGTAGTTCATACAAGCTTTTACTGTAGAAGAAGGCAGGACAGGATTCCTGCCATGTTAATTCTTTCTATCCATGCTACCATCTTAGGTAATAATAGCTAGATGTGGGTGTCTGTAATAATGTAAAGAGTATTTGAAAATTGAGCATAATTATCTGATATTACTAAAGACTTATTTTAGCAGTCAGAAGAGAATATATTTGGAGACAGCTAGTCTCATTCATCAGAGCTGAAGGATGCAAATGTATTTAACTTGAGGAAGGCACATCCAAAGTGCTGTATTTCTGGACAGAGCATTGCATTTTTTTTTCAAATAATTACTTATTTCATATAGTTTATATAAAATATAATTGTTAGCAGCTTGCAAATTCAACAGACCTTAGAGTTTACTATTAAAGGGTATTTTACCAAAAACTTGTGATCAGACAGGTGATTGCTTCCCAGATACTTTACACAGAGCCCCTGACTGCTAAGATTTTTATTTTGGGGCTTCAGCCCTGTTTGAGTGGATGTTTTATTTGGGGACTTTTTCTGTATCCTTTCAGGAATTGTTTACCTGCTCTCAGCTCTCAGCCACATGGCACGTTCTGCGCTCTTCCTGACTGTTTCTGCCAGGGATGGGGGTGGCCTTCCCTCTACCACCAATGCAGCCATCACAGTAAACATCCTTCAGACTGCTTCAACCCCTGCCATATTTGAGAGATCCCGGTATACTTTTTCTGTTTCCGAAGATGCACCTGAAGACAGCCTGATTGGCACAGTAAAGGCTAGAGAGCCTCCAAGTAAGTTGCGTGCTCAGTCAGAGATTACACTGCATTTTTTTGTGACCATTAACTGGAAATATCTGCAGGTAATTTTTTTTTTTAAATTTTTGTATTATTCATTCAGTCTGTCAACCATTAAATAGTATTTACTGTTGGTATTTACAGCATCTGGTATAATCACTGCTGTATCAGGAAGCTCTTTAGAACAGATGGATGTTTGTGGTACTCTCCTTGATGTTCCATGGGGAATGGCAACTGACTCCATTTTCCTACTTCAGTTTACTAATTTGCTTTGCAATATAGTTAAAAATACCTTAAGTAGTTTCCTAATATGATTTTTGCATGCAAACGGGTGCTGTAGCTTCCAGATAGATTTCTATAATGATAAATGGGGAGATGGGAAGCATGTTGTGAAAGGAAGGGTCTGTGTGATGGCATGGCTTGTGTTAAAGCCATGAAAAACAAATCTTAGAGCAATACTCATGAGCAAAGAGTATTCACAAGTTTCAGAGAATCTGTATGAAGTGCTGCTGCAAAAACCCCCCACACTTTCACAAATTAAGTGGTGAAGTCCAGATTAACGTTTATGGGACCTTTTGAAAATGTATTTAATTGATTTGGTTTCTTTATAATTTTTAGAGAGAAATGGGTTAGCTCCTGCCAAGACCCAGTCATAAACACCCTGTCCTGAGAGCCATATATATTAGGTTTTTACACAGAGCAGTGGGAGCCGTGAGTCCAAGTACAGGCTTGATGATGGATCTGTATATGCAAGGTGGTAGTGGTAGAGGTTTGAGTTTGATTAGTCAGATCCTCTCATTTTCTTTCCCTTGGAAGGACAGTGCATTTATCACTGTCCCCAGGGTGAGGTAGCACCTGTGGAGTGGCCTTGGTAATAAGCCTGAACCTTTAGATAGGTTTTGCTTTAGGTAGCATCTGATGTATAAGGGTTATAGCAGTGGTCGTCCATGAACTGTAAGTAAAATGCAGTTCTTTCAGAGAACTGCCACCTGCTTCATTCCTTGCTATAGTGAATGCCTATGTGTAGTGAAATCAGTCCCGTAAGACTAATGTATAGGAATGTTTTTCTGTAGTTTAGATCAGGGAAAACCAAGAGGCTATTATATTATTATTTTCTCTATAGAGTTTTACCATACCAGTGAGATGAAAATCAAATGGTGCACAAGTGGACAAACTGGATTCAGGCAGATCAAGCCTGTGCAGTATTTGTTTTACTGAAGGGCTCCAGGGATAGGAACAAGGAAGCATAAAAAGCCCAAGAAAGTCTAACATCTGTGTAGCTTACATTTATTCCGCTAAATTTAACAGCATGCATTCTTCACAGATGTTCTTACCAGCCCTCATGTGATCACTTTCATATTTTTGTTTACATTTTTTGTTGTTCTTTCGATTTCTAGATTCTTTAGAAGTGGTTTCTTACCGAATTTCCTCTGGTGATCCACATGGAAGATTCATTATTGACCCACAGTTTGGTATCATCCGCACCAAAAAACAGCTTGACCATGAAACTCAGTCTGTTGCGGTGCTCACCGTTCAGTCACAGCTGGGTAACTCCCCTGTCTACAGTAGCACCCAGGTCAACATATCTGTGACAGATGTTAATGACAATCCTCCAATATTTCTTACCAAATCTGATAAGGTAACCATTTCACATACCCAGCCTCCTGGCACTGCTGTCTACATTGCTCATGCAGAAGACAAAGACAGTGGCTTAAATGGGGCAATCAAATACAGTATCGCAAGCAAGCAGTCAAATGCATTTAGCATTGATCCAAGCCTTGGAGTGGTAAACCTCACCAGGACAGTGTCTGCAGATAAGCAGCAGGAAGCTGAAGACTGTGGAAGTCCTCCTCTGACTTCTTGGCTGATGTTGACAGTGATTGTTGAAGACCAGAAGATGGGCCCCGCTTTGGTTTTTCAAAACTTGGTGTATCAAGCAGAAGTCAGCGAAGCTACCTCTCCAGGCGCACAAATCCTTCAGGTTCAAGCCCATTCACTTGATCCACACAGTGTTACCTCCAAGCTGACATATTCCTTAGAGCCTAGCACAGATTCTGTTGCATTTGGAATCAGCTTTGATACTGGCTGGATTTATCTTCGGAAACGTTTGGACTATGAATGTGCACAGATACTAAGTTTTAGAGTCCTGGTCAGTACCTCCGAGGATGAAAAACCCAGGCAAAATGCAAGTACCTCAGTAATAGTTAATGTCCTGGATGAAAATGATAATTCTCCCATTTTTATGCATAAAAGCTACTTCTTTGAAATGGAGGAAAATCCAATTCCCAAGGGTGTGGTTGGCACCATTAGAGCTGTTGACGAAGACTCGGGAAGAAATGGACAACTTTCCTATTTTCTCTTGTCTGACGGAAAGTATTTCAAGATAAATTCCAATACAGGTAGCATTTTATGATTTGTAATCTGCCTAATATTGCTTTTGGAAAGCAGCCTTCCCTGAGTGAATGGAAGTAAAGTGTAAAGCTTTCAGGAACTGCTGTGAATCTCTTGGGTTGATATGTGAATGTTGTAACTCAGGCTTCACAATTTGGGGAATTAAATAAATCTAATACAGGTTCATGAAGAATGAACTAACCCTTAGGATTTGATTTTTTCATTACTTCATTCTGGTCACTTGGTCATAATGTTCAGTGTTTGACTAAACAAATTAAAAGGAGTTTTAAGTTATAGCTTGAGTAGATCATATGAGGAACTTGATTGTCTGTGATCAAGTACACTTGAAACGTACAGATCAGCCATGAACAACTGTAAAGGTAACTATGACATTTGACAGTTACAGTGATTTAAAATATTTGTAAGAAGTTCTGTAAGTTACATCAAAACTGATTTCATGTTGTACACGACACCATGGAAATCAAACTGGCTGACAGAATTTTTTCACGTCACAGGGTATACTCGTGAATCCAAATGCCTCGATTGATAGATACTACATCCACCCAGTATAACACCACAGAACACAGTACGGAGAGGTCAGAGGAAGGGAACCCTGTAAGGAACACAGGCACTGTAAATAATCTGGTTTAGCACCATGATAGGTAGCAAGCAAAGATCTGCTGCTTAAAATTCCTGTTCCCAGATGTCCTTTCCTGATGGGAACTGAATAGGCTCTCCCACAATTTGTCTGTATAAATTTCAAAATGAAAGTGTCATTTCAAAGCAGGTTCCTGTTGAGTACATTTATGGAAGTTTAAAGACAAACAGAGTACAAGGAGTTAATCATGAAGGTCTTGAAATAGTATGTGGTTATCTGTATGAAGGACTTCAACCACAAGTCTACAGCTGTACTGAGTATGATTGAGCAAACAGAAGATTGGGTCAGATTTATTCACTGAGTTTACCACAATGTGTAGGAGTCATAAGGCTTCCTGATTAATGTACAGGCATTGTGTTGATAATTTCCTAACCCAGGGGCATAATAAAGGCTATTTGTCAGCAGTTAAAACCCCATCCTCATATATTATCTGTCCTGAAGTGTGGTGAAGAAAACGCCAAGTGGATTTGGAAGGTCAGCACATTGGTTCATGTTGTTTTATACGTTTGCTCTGGGGCATCTGCTGTGCAGTAAAGGATGTAATGTGATGTTGAAGTATAAGTGCAAATGGTGATTGACAGAATGTTTCTATGGAATGGAGATTGGAAAACTGAGGTTTTAATGTCAGTGGCAAGGTGTATCAGAAGATATGTATCATTGCATGTTAAATGTAATGTATAATTGCATGCAGTGAGATGAGTGCTAGCATATAGTAATATCTGACTCCTTTTCTCTTTCATTCTCTTTGTCTGTCAGGTGAAATTATAAACTGGGTTGCACTTGACCGTGAAAAACAAGCTCACCACCAGCTGACCGTGCTAGTGACCGACCATGGGTCCCCGAGGCTTAATGCCACCACAGCCGTGTACATCATGGTGACGGACATCAACGACAACAAGCCCTTCTTCCCTGGGGTGGCACCCGGGCAGGAGCTGCACCTCCAAGTGGGTGCTGCGGACCCCTGTGGGTGGGTGGGTGCTGCGGACCCCTCCAGGCGGGCGCTGCTGGGCCCCTAGCACCACCCTGTGGCAGGAGCCCAAACCCCCCATGCTGCAGAGCTGGGACGGTAGGGCACCGAAATAGAAACGTAGCTCTTTCTTCAGGTGTGCTGGGGACTTTAAAAATGTATCAAATGATTACATTTCTCTGACTGGTATACTGTGAGATGTAAAGGATATATATGTATAATTTTGTTTCCATATGCAGTAGAATCTCTTTTAATTTCTGACCTTGGAGTCTGCTGTACTAAAGATTTTTTTAAATTGTTAATATTTGCAGACTGTAACACAGGATTGCTAGAAATGTATTATTTAACCCTTTCCTGAAATGCTCTTTTCACTGGCTAGATATTACTGAAATGAAAAACAGGGCAACAGCAAAACTCTTGTGTTGTTGGAAGGAGTTTAAGACTTGCTGTTATCCGTGTATATTTGCAAATTATTTATAAACTGCTTAATGACAGGTTTTGGAAGGGCAGCCGCCAGGGACACTTATTACCACTGTCTTTGCAAAAGACTCTGATTCTGGAAACAACAGTGTTGTATTGTATTCAATAGAATCAGGTAAGAATTTAAAGTGTTATTCATAAGATATATTGAAATTTTAGAGTTGCCATGTATACATATAAGATTTCATGACTTTTTTGTGTCTGTTAGAATCATGATCATTTGTGTGTCTTTTGAAGTATCTGAGGAGGCATGAGCAGCTACCTTCCTCCCTTCCCCCTCTGCCCCATCTTCCAGGGGTTTGGTTGCTTGTGTGGCCGACCAGAGAGCGTTCAAACAGCACTCCGAAAAGATTAAGACCATGATCTTGTACTGTACAGTTTAGTGTTTCAGTCAGTTGTTTTAACATCTTAAAGGAAAGATGATCTCCCTTTTCCCATGACCAATTGAAAATTTTCCTGCTAAAGAACAGTTCATAATAGTCTGAGACAGGGATCAGAAGGATCAGCAGATAATCTGGGCAAACAGTGAGGCTTGTGGTTTTTAGTTCATGTTTCACCCTTTGTTTAGCACTGCGTTAGCCTGACATAGCGTGGCTGCTTAAAAACACTTCTCTTTAGTTTTCCGTGTAATTCCTCCATTTAGTGATTCACTTTTGGGGTATGCTGTAGGATCCAGTTTTGTCTGCAGCGAAGTAACAGAGCAGTCCTGAATTAGAACATGAGTGGGCTGGACCCGGGAAACTACAGGCCGGTCAGTCTCACCTCTGTGCCCGGCAAGATCATGGAGCAAATCCTCCTGGAATCTATGCTAAGGCACATGGAAAACAAGCAGGTGATTGATGACAACCAAATGGCTTTACCAAGGGAAAATCGTGCCTGATGAATTTGGTGGCCTTCTATGACAGGGCCACAGCACTGGTGGATAAAGGAAGGGCAACTGACATCTACCTGGACTTGTGCGAAGCCTTTGATACTGTCCCACATGACATCCTTGTCTCTAAGTTGCAGGGACATGGATTTGACAGAAGGACCACTTGCTGGATAAGGAGTTGGCTAGATGGCCGCACTCAGAGTGTTGTGGTCAATGGCTCAATGTCCAAGTGGAGACCGGTGACAAGTGGTGTTCCACAGGGGTCGGTACTGGGACCAGTGTTGTTTAACATCTTTGTTGGAGACATGGACATTGGGATTGAGTGCACCCTCAGCAAGTCTGCCGATGCCACCAAGCTGTGTGGTGTGGTGGAGGGAAGGGATGCCATCCAGAGGGACCTTGACAGGCTTGAGAGGTGGGCCAATGCCAACCTCATGAAATTTAACAAGGCCAAGTGCAAGGTCCTGCACGTGGGTTGAGGCAATCCCAAGCACAAATACAGGCTGGGTGGAGAATGGATAGAGAGCAGCTCTGAGGAGAAGGACTTTGGTGGATGAGAAGCTCATGAGAAGCTCAACATGAGCCGGCAGT
>NW_010128135.1:0-493 GCF_000699245.1 Pterocles gutturalis
AAGAGTCTGCAATGAGCGCTCCGAGGATCAGTGTCAAGTAGCACAGAGCCATGAACATGTGGTAGATGGCTACAGACAAGTTGTCATCCCATTGCAGGAAATATTTGAAATACAAAACAAGCACCGCTGTAGGAAGAACAAAACAACAGATTACAAACCAAAGTCAGGGCTGAGTAAATAATGGTAGGCAGCAGGACACATAGGACGCAGGACATACCTCGCATGCCATAGTAGGAGAACCGCTCACAGAACTCATTGATGATGATGAAGAAGATGCTCACAGGGTAGCCAAAGCAGCTTGCCTGGAGGCACGAGACAGACAGTATGAGGGCCCAGAGCTGTGCAGCACAGAGTAACATCACTCAACCTACAGCTTGAGCAAGCTCAATACAAACTCAGCGGGAGCAGGTAGGTACTCAGGGGTTAGTAGGCTGCATGGGCTTCTGTGGAACAACACTGGTTTGCTTGAACCAAGAGTCAGTTCTCACTTTTC